>NW_028152092.1:0-235599 GCF_964638095.1 Poromitra crassiceps
CCAAAATCAGACAGTGTTGAGACCAGAGAGGCATTGACTCAGTGCGGTATTCAGCCTCTCTGGTGTCAATACTCTGTCTGATTTGGGGAGATTTTTTTTTTTTTTCCAAAATCAGACAGAGTGTTGAGACCAGAGAGGCTAAGACCGCATTGACTCAGTGCAGTATTCAGCCTCTCTGGTGTCAAGACTGATTTTGGGAAGAAAAAAAAAATCAAAAATCAGACAGAGTGTTGAGACCAGAGAGGCTAAGACCGCATTGACTCAGTGCGGTATTCAGCCTCTCTGGTGTCAAGTCTGATTTTGGGAAGAAAAAAAAAAAATCCAAAATCAGACAGAGTGTTGAGACCAGAGAGGCTAAGACCGCATTGACTCAGTGTGCTATACAGCCTCTCTGGTGTCAATACTCTGTCTGATTTTGGGAGATTTTTTTTATTTTTTCCAAAATCAGACAGAGTGTTGAGACCAGAGAGGCTAAGACCGCATTGACTCAGTGCGGTATTCAGCCTCTCTGGTGTCAATCCTCTGTCTGATTTTGGAAGAAAGAAAAAAAATCAAAAATCAGACAGTGTTGAGACCAGAGAGGCATTGACTCAGTGCGGTATTCAGCCTCTCTGGTGTCAATACTCTGTCTGATTTGGGGAGATTTTTTTTTTTTTTCCAAAATCAGACAGAGTGTTGAGACCAGAGAGGCTAAGACCGCATTAACTCAGTGCAGTATTCAGCCTCTCTGGTGTCAAGACTGATTTTGGGAAGAAAAAAAAAATCAAAAATCAGACAGAGTGTTGAGACCAGAGAGCCTAAGACCGCATTGACTCAGTGCGGTATTCAGCCTCTCTGGTGTCAATACTCTGATTTTGGGAAAAAAAAAAAAAAAAAAAAAAATGAGACAGAGTGTTGAGACCAGAGAGCCTAAGACCGCATTGACTCAGTGCGGTATTCAGCCTCTCTGGTGTCAATACTCTGATTTTGGGGAAAAAAAAAAAAAATCCAAAATCAGACAGAGTGTTGACACCAGAGAGGCTAAAACTGCATTGAATCAGTGTGCTATACAGCCTCTCTGGTGTCAAGTCTGATTTTGGGAAGAAAAAAAAAAAATCCAAAATCAGACAGAGTGTTGAGACCAGAGAGGCTATACAGACTCAGTGTGCTATACAGCCTCTCTGGTGTCAATACTCTGTCTGATTTTGGGAGATTTTTTTTATTTTTTCCAAAATCAGACAGAGTGTTGAGACCAGAGAGGCTAAGACCGCATTGACTCAGTGCGGTTTTCAGCCTCTCTGGTGTCAATCCTCTGTCTGATTTTGGAAGAAAGAAAAAAAATCCAAAATCAGACAGTGTTGAGACCAGAGAGGCATTGACTCAGTGCGGTATTCAGCCTCTCTGGTGTCAATACTCTGTCTGATTTGGGGAGATTTTTTTTTTTTTTCCAAAATCAGACAGAGTGTTGAGACCAGAGAGGCTAAGACCGCATTGACTCAGTGCGGTATTCATCCTCTCTGGTGTCAATACTCTGATTTTGGGAAAAAAAAAAATCCAAAATGAGACAGAGTGTTGAGACCAGAGAGGCTAAAACCGCATTGACTCAGTGTGCTATACAGCCTCTCTGGTGTCAATACTCTGTCTGATTTTGGGGGGGAAAAAAAATCCAAAATCAGACAGAGTGTTGAGACCAGAGAGGCTAAGACCGCATTGACTCAGTGCGGTATTCAGCCTCTCTGGTGTCAATACTCTGATTTTGGGAAAGAAAAAAAAAATCCAAAATCAGACAGATTGTTGAGACCAGAGAGGCTAAGACCGCATTGACTCAGTGCGGTATTCAGCCTCTCTGGTGTCAATACTCTGATTTTAAGGGGGGGGGGGGGGAATCCAAAATCAGACAGAGTGTTGACACCAGAGAGGCTAAAACTGCATTGAATCAGTGTGCTATACAGCCTCTCTGGTGTCAATACTCTGTCTGATTTTGGGGAAAAAAAATCCAAAATCAGACAGAGTGTTGAGACCAGAGAGGCTAAGACTGCATTGACTCAGTGCGGTATTCAGCCTCTCTGGTGTCAAGTCTGATTTTGGGAAAAAAAAAAAAATCCAAAATAAGACAGAGTGTTGAGACCAGAGAGGCTAAGACCGCATTGACTCAGTGCGGTATTCAGCCTCTCTGGTGTCAAGTCTGATTTTGGGAAGAAAAAAAAAAAATCCAAAATCAGACAGAGTGTTGAGACCAGAGAGGCTAAGACCGCATTGGCTCAGTGTGCTATACAGCCGCTCTGGTGTCAATACTCTGTCTGATTTTGGGAGATTTTTTTTATTTTTTCCAAAATCAGACAGAGTGTTGAGACCAGAGAGGCTAAGACCGCATTGACTCAGTGCGGTATTCTGCCTCTCTGGTGTCAATACTCTGATTTTGGGAAAAAAAAAAAAATCCAAAATGAGACAGAGTGTTGAGACCAGAGAGGCTAAAACCGCATTGACTCAGTGTGCTATACAGCCTCTCTGGTGTCAATACTCTGTCTGATTTTGGGGGGGAAAAAAAATCCAAAATCAGACAGAGTGTTGAGACCAGAGAGGCTAAGACCGCATTGACTCAGTGCGGTATTCAGCCTCTCTGGTGTCAATACTCTGATTTTGGGAAAGAAAAAAAAAATCCAAAATCAGACAGATTGTTGAGACCAGAGAGGCTAAGACCGCATTGACTCAGTGCGGTATTCAGCCTCTCTGGTGTCAATACTCTGATTTTAAGGGGGGGGGGGGGGAATCCAAAATCAGACAGAGTGTTGACACCAGAGAGGCTAAAACTGCATTGAATCAGTGTGCTATACAGCCTCTCTGGTGTCAATACTCTGTCTGATTTTGGGGAAAAAAAATCCAAAATCAGACAGAGTGTTGAGACCAGAGAGGCTAAGACTGCATTGACTCAGTGCGGTATTCAGCCTCTCTGGTGTCAAGTCTGATTTTGGGAAAAAAAAAAAAATCCAAAATAAGACAGAGTGTTGAGACCAGAGAGGCTAAGACCGCATTGACTCAGTGCGGTATTCAGCCTCTCTGGTGTCAAGTCTGATTTTGGGAAGAAAAAAAAAAAATCCAAAATCAGACAGAGTGTTGAGACCAGAGAGGCTAAGACCGCATTGGCTCAGTGTGCTATACAGCCGCTCTGGTGTCAATACTCTGTCTGATTTTGGGAGATTTTTTTTATTTTTTCCAAAATCAGACAGAGTGTTGAGACCAGAGAGGCTAAGACCGCATTGACTCAGTGCGGTATTCTGCCTCTCTGGTGTCAATACTCTGATTTTGGGAAAAAAAAAAAAATCCAAAATGAGACAGAGTGTTGAGACCAGAGAGGCTAAAACCGCATTGACTCAGTGTGCTATACAGCCTCTCTGGTGTCAATACTTTGTCTGATTTTGGGGGGGAAAAAAAATCCAAAATCAGACAGAGTGTTGAGACCAGAGAGGCTAAGACCGCATTGACTCAGTGCGGTATTCAGCCTCTCTGGTGTCAATACTCTGATTTTGGGAAAGAAAAAAAAAATCCAAAATCAGACAGATTGTTGAGACCAGAGAGGCTAAGACCGCATTGACTCAGTGCGGTATTCAGCCTCTCTGGTGTCAATACTCTGATTTTGGGGGGGGGGGGGGGGGGGGGGGGGGGGCGGGGGAATCCAAAATCAGACAGAGTGTTGACACCAGAGAGGCTAAAACTGCATTGAATCAGTGTGCTATACAGCCTCTCTGGTGTCAATACTCTGTCTGATTTTGGGGAAAAAAAATCCAAAATCAGACAGAGTGTTGAGACCAGAGAGGCTAAGACCGCATTGACTCAGTGCGGTATTCAGCCTCTCTGGTGTCAAGTCTGATTTTGGGAAGAAAAAAAAAAAATCCAAAATCAGACAGAGTGTTGAGACCAGAGAGGCTAAGACCGCATTGACTCAGTGTGCTATACAGCCGCTCTGGTGTCAATACTCTGTCTGATTTTGGGAGATTTTTTTTATTTTTTCCAAAATCAGACAGAGTGTTGAGACCAGAGAGGCTAAGACCGCATTGACTCAGTGCGGTATTCAGCCTCTCTGGTGTCAATCCTCTGTCTGATTTTGGAAGAAAGAAAAAAAATCCAAAATCAGACAGTGTTGAGACCAGAGAGGCATTGACTCAGTGCGGTATTCAGCCTCTCTGGTGTCAATACTCTGTCTGATTTGGGGAGATTTTTTTTTTTTTTTCCAAAATCAGACAGAGTGTTGAGACCAGAGAGGCTAAGACCGCATTGACTCAGTGCAGTATTCAGCCTCTCTGGTGTCAAGACTGATTTTGGGAAGAAAAAGAAAATCAAAAATCAGACAGAGTGTTGAGACCAGAGAGCCTAAGACCGCATTGACTCAGTGCGGTATTCAGCCTCTCTGGTGTCAAGTCTGATTTTGGGAAGAAAAAAAAAAAATCCAAAACCAGACAGAGTGTTGAGACCAGAGAGGCTAAGACCGCATTGACTCAGTGTGCTATACAGCCTCTCTGGTGTCAATACTCTGTCTGATTTTGGGAGATTTTTTTTATTTTTTCCAAAATCAGACAGAGTGTTGAGACCAGAGAGGCTAAGACCGCATTGACTCAGTGCGGTATTCAGCCTCCCTGGTGTCAATCCTCTGTCTGATTTTGGAAGAAAGAAAAAAAATCCAAAATCAGACAGTGTTGAGACCAGAGAGGCATTGACTCAGTGCGGTATTCAGCCTCTCTGGTGTCAATACTCTGTCTGATTTGGGGAGATTTTTTTTTTTTTTCCAAAATCAGACAGAGTGTTGAGACCAGAGAGGCTAAGACCGCATTGACTCAGTGCAGTATTCAGCCTCTCTGGTGTCAAGACTGATTTTGGGAAGAAAAAAAAAATCAAAAATCAGACAGAGTGTTGAGACCAGAGAGCCTAAGACCGCATTGACTCAGTGCGGTATTCAGCCTCTCTGGTGTCAATACTCTGATTTTGGGGAAAAAAAAAAAAAAATCCAAAATGAGACAGAGTGTTGAGACCAGAGAGCCTAAGACCGCATTGACTCAGTGCGGTATTCAGCCTCTCTGGTGTCAATACTCTGATTTTGGGGGAAAAAAAAAAAAATCCAAAATCAGACAGAGTGTTGACACCAGAGAGGCTAAAACTGCATTGAATCAGTGTGCTATACAGCCTCTCTGGTGTCAAGTCTGATTTTGGGAAGAAAAAAAAAAAATCCAAAATCAGACAGAGTGTTGAGACCAGAGAGGCTATACAGACTCAGTGTGCTATACAGCCTCTCTGGTGTCAATACTCTGTCTGATTTTGGGAGATTTTTTTTATTTTTTCCAAAATCAGACAGAGTGTTGAGACCAGAGAGGCTAAGACCGCATTGACTCAGTGCGGTTTTCAGCCTCTCTGGTGTCAATCCTCTGTCTGATTTTGGAAGAAAGAAAAAAAATCCAAAATCAGACAGTGTTGAGACCAGAGAGGCATTGACTCAGTGCGGTATTCAGCCTCTCTGGTGTCAATACTCTGTCTGATTTGGGGAGATTTTTTTTTTTTTTCCAAAATCAGACAGAGTGTTGAGACCAGAGAGGCTAAGACCGCATTGACTCAGTGCGGTATTCATCCTCTCTGGTGTCAATACTCTGATTTTGGGGGAAAAAAAAAATCCAAAATGAGACAGAGTGTTGAGACCAGAGAGGCTAAAACCGCATTGACTCAGTGTGCTATACAGCCTCTCTGGTGTCAATACTCTGTCTGATTTTGGGGGGGAAAAAAAATCCAAAATCAGACAGAGTGTTGAGACCAGAGAGGCTAAGACCGCATTGACTCAGTGCGGTATTCAGCCTCTCTGGTGTCAATACTCTGATTTTGGGAAAGAAAAAAAAAATCCAAAATCAGACAGATTGTTGAGACCAGAGAGGCTAAGACCGCATTGACTCAGTGCGGTATTCAGCCTCTCTGGTGTCAATACTCTGATTTTAAGGGGGGGGGGGGGGGGAATCCAAAATCAGACAGAGTGTTGACACCAGAGAGGCTAAAACTGCATTGAATCAGTGTGCTATACAGCCTCTCTGGTGTCAATACTCTGTCTGATTTTGGGGAAAAAAAATCCAAAATCAGACAGAGTGTTGAGACCAGAGAGGCTAAGACTGCATTGACTCAGTGCGGTATTCAGCCTCTCTGGTGTCAAGTCTGATTTTGGGAAAAAAAAAAAAATCCAAAATAAGACAGAGTGTTGAGACCAGAGAGGCTACGACCGCATTGACTCAGTGCGGTATTCAGCCTCTCTGGTGTCAAGTCTGATTTTGGGAAGAAAAAAAAAAAATCCAAAATCAGACAGAGTGTTGAGACCAGAGAGGCTAAGACCGCATTGGCTCAGTGTGCTATACAGCCGCTCTGGTGTCAATACTCTGTCTGATTTTGGGAGATTCTTTTTATTTTTTCCAAAATCAGACAGAGTGTTGAGACCAGAGAGGCTAAGACCGCATTGACTCAGTGCGGTATTCAGCCTCTCTGGTGTCAATCCTCTGTCTGATTTTGGAAGAAAGAAAAAAAATCCAAAATCAGACAGTGTTGAGACCAGAGAGGCATTGACTCAGTGCGGTATTCAGCCTCTCTGGTGTCAATACTCTGTCTGATTTGGGGAGATTTTTTTTTTTTTTTCCAAAATCAGACAGAGTGTTGAGACCAGAGAGGCTAAGACCGCATTGACTCAGTGCGGTATTCTGCCTCTCTGGTGTCAATACTCTGATTTTGGGAAGAAAAAAAAAAATCCAAAATGAGACAGAGTGTTGAGACCAGAGAGGCTAAAACCGCATTGACTCAGTGTGCTATACAGCCTCTCTGGTGTCAATACTCTGTCTGATTTTGGGGGGGAAAAAAAATCCAAAATCAGACAGAGTGTTGAGACCAGAGAGGCTAAGACCGCATTGACTCAGTGCGGTATTCAGCCTCTCTGGTGTCAATACTCTGATTTTGGGAAAGAAAAAAAAAATCCAAAATCAGACAGATTGTTGAGACCAGAGAGGCTAAGACCGCATTGACTCAGTGCGGTATTCAGCCTCTCTGGTGTCAATACTCTGATTTTGGGGGGGGGGGGGGGGGGGGGGGGCGGGGGAATCCAAAATCAGACAGAGTGTTGACACCAGAGAGGCTAAAACTGCATTGAATCAGTGTGCTATACAGCCTCTCTGGTGTCAATACTCTGTCTGATTTTGGGGAAAAAAAATCCAAAATCAGACAGAGTGTTGAGACCAGAGAGGCTAAGACCGCATTGACTCAGTGCGGTATTCAGCCTCTCTGGTGTCAAGTCTGATTTTGGGAAGAAAAAAAAAAAATCCAAAATCAGACAGAGTGTTGAGACCAGAGAGGCTAAGACCGCATTGACTCAGTGTGCTATACAGCCGCTCTGGTGTCAATACTCTGTCTGATTTTGGGAGATTTTTTTTATTTTTTCCAAAATCAGACAGAGTGTTGAGACCAGAGAGGCTAAGACCGCATTGACTCAGTGCGGTATTCAGCCTCTCTGGTGTCAATCCTCTGTCTGATTTTGGAAGAAAGAAAAAAAATCCAAAATCAGACAGTGTTGAGACCAGAGAGGCATTGACTCAGTGCGGTATTCAGCCTCTCTGGTGTCAATACTCTGTCTGATTTGGGGAGATTTTTTTTTTTTTTTTCCAAAATCAGACAGAGTGTTGAGACCAGAGAGGCTAAGACCGCATTGACTCAGTGCAGTATTCAGCCTCTCTGGTGTCAAGACTGATTTTGGGAAGAAAAAAAAAATCAAAAATCAGACAGAGTGTTGAGACCAGAGAGCCTAAGACCGCATTGACTCAGTGCGGTATTCAGCCTCTCTGGTGTCAAGTCTGATTTTGGGAAGAAAAAAAAAAAATCCAAAACCAGACAGAGTGTTGAGACCAGAGAGGCTAAGACCGCATTGACTCAGTGTGCTATACAGCCTCTCTGGTGTCAATACTCTGTCTGATTTTGGGAGATTTTTTTTATTTTTTCCAAAATCAGACAGAGTGTTGAGACCAGAGAGGCTAAGACCGCATTGACTCAGTGCGGTATTCAGCCTCTCTGGTGTCAATCCTCTGTCTGATTTTGGAAGAAAGAAAAAAAATCCAAAATCAGACAGTGTTGAGACCAGAGAGGCATTGACTCAGTGCGGTATTCAGCCTCTCTGGTGTCAATACTCTGTCTGATTTGGGGAGATTTTTTTTTTTTTTCCAAAATCAGACAGAGTGTTGAGACCAGAGAGGCTAAGACCGCATTGACTCAGTGCAGTATTCAGCCTCTCTGGTGTCAAGACTGATGTTGGGAAGAAAAAAAAAATCAAAAATCAGACAGAGTGTTGAGACCAGAGAGCCTAAGACCGCATTGACTCAGTGCGGTATTCAGCCTCTCTGGTGTCAATACTCTGATTTTGGGGAAAAAAAAAAAAAAATCCAAAATGAGACAGAGTGTTGAGACCAGAGAGCCTAAGACCGCATTGACTCAGTGCGGTATTCAGCCTCTCTGGTGTCAATACTCTGATTTTGGGGGAAAAAAAAAAAAATCCAAAATCAGACAGAGTGTTGACACCAGAGAGGCTAAAACTGCATTGAATCAGTGTGCTATACAGCCTCTCTGGTGTCAAGTCTGATTTTGGGAAGAAAAAAAAAAAATCCAAAATCAGACAGAGTGTTGAGACCAGAGAGGCTATACAGACTCAGTGTGCTATACAGCCTCTCTGGTGTCAATACTCTGTCTGATTTTGGGAGATTTTTTTTATTTTTTCCAAAATCAGACAGAGTGTTGAGACCAGAGAGGCTAAGACCGCATTGACTCAGTGCGGTTTTCAGCCTCTCTGGTGTCAATCCTCTGTCTGATTTTGGAAGAAAGAAAAAAAATCCAAAATCAGACAGTGTTGAGACCAGAGAGGCATTGACTCAGTGCGGTATTCAGCCTCTCTGGTGTCAATACTCTGTCTGATTTGGGGAGATTTTTTTTTTTTTTCCAAAATCAGACAGAGTGTTGAGACCAGAGAGCCTAAGACCGCATTGACTCAGTGCGGTATTCAGCCTCTCTGGTGTCAAGTCTGATTTTGGGAAGAAAAAAAAAAAATCCAAAACCAGACAGAGTGTTGAGACCAGAGAGGCTAAGACCGCATTGACTCAGTGTGCTATACAGCCTCTCTGGTGTCAATACTCTGTCTGATTTTGGGAGATTTTTTTTTATTTTTTCCAAAATCAGACAGAGTGTTGAGACCAGAGAGGCTAAGACCGCATTGACTCAGTGCGGTATTCAGCCTCTCTGGTGTCAAGTCTGATTTTGGGAAGAAAAAAAAAAAATCCAAAATCAGACAGAGTGTTGAGACCAGAGAGGCTAAGACCGCATTGACTCAGTGTGCTATACAGCCGCTCTGGTGTCAATACTCTGTCTGATTTTGGGAGATTTTTTTTATTTTTTCCAAAATCAGACAGAGTGTTGAGACCAGAGAGGCTAAGACCGCATTGACTCAGTGCGGTATTCAGCCTCTCTGGTGTCAATCCTCTGTCTGATTTTGGAAGAAAGAAAAAAAATCCAAAATCAGACAGTGTTGAGACCAGAGAGGCATTGACTCAGTGCGGTATTCAGCCTCTCTGGTGTCAATACTCTGTCTGATTTGGGGAGATTTTTTTTTTTTTTTCCAAAATCAGACAGAGTGTTGAGACCAGAGAGGCTAAGACCGCATTGACTCAGTGCAGTATTCAGCCTCTCTGGTGTCAAGACTGATTTTGGGAAGAAAAAAAAAATCAAAAATCAGACAGAGTGTTGAGACCAGAGAGCCTAAGACCGCATTGACTCAGTGCGGTATTCAGCCTCTCTGGTGTCAAGTCTGATTTTGGGAAGAAAAAAAAAAAATCCAAAACCAGACAGAGTGTTGAGACCAGAGAGGCTAAGACCGCATTGACTCAGTGTGCTATACAGCCTCTCTGGTGTCAATACTCTGTCTGATTTTGGGAGATTTTTTTTATTTTTTCCAAAATCAGACAGAGTGTTGAGACCAGAGAGGCTAAGACCGCATTGACTCAGTGCGGTATTCAGCCTCTCTGGTGTCAATCCTCTGTCTGATTTTGGAAGAAAGAAAAAAAATCCAAAATCAGACAGTGTTGAGACCAGAGAGGCATTGACTCAGTGCGGTATTCAGCCTCTCTGGTGTCAATACTCTGTCTGATTTGGGGAGATTTTTTTTTTTTTTCCAAAATCAGACAGAGTGTTGAGACCAGAGAGGCTAAGACCGCATTGACTCAGTGCAGTATTCAGCCTCTCTGGTGTCAAGACTGATTTTGGGAAGAAAAAAAAAATCAAAAATCAGACAGAGTGTTGAGACCAGAGAGCCTAAGACCGCATTGACTCAGTGCGGTATTCAGCCTCTCTGGTGTCAATACTCTGATTTTGGGGAAAAAAAAAAAAAAATCCAAAATGAGACAGAGTGTTGAGACCAGAGAGCCTAAGACCGCATTGACTCAGTGCGGTATTCAGCCTCTCTGGTGTCAATACTCTGATTTTGGGGAAAAAAAAAAAAAAATCCAAAATCAGACAGAGTGTTGACACCAGAGAGGCTAAAACTGCATTGAATCAGTGTGCTATACAGCCTCTCTGGTGTCAAGTCTGATTTTGGGAAGAAAAAAAAAAAATCCAAAATCAGACAGAGTGTTGAGACCAGAGAGGCTATACAGACTCAGTGTGCTATACAGCCTCTCTGGTGTCAATACTCTGTCTGATTTTGGGAGATTTTTTTTATTTTTTCCAAAATCAGACAGAGTGTTGAGACCAGAGAGGCTAAGACCGCATTGACTCAGTGCGGTTTTCAGCCTCTCTGGTGTCAATCCTCTGTCTGATTTTGGAAGAAAGAAAAAAAATCCAAAATCAGACAGTGTTGAGACCAGAGAGGCATTGACTCAGTGCGGTATTCAGCCTCTCTGGTGTCAATACTCTGTCTGATTTGGGGAGATTTTTTTTTTTTTTCCAAAATCAGACAGAGTGTTGAGACCAGAGAGCCTAAGACCGCATTGACTCAGTGCGGTATTCAGCCTCTCTGGTGTCAAGTCTGATTTTGGGAAGAAAAAAAAAAAATCCAAAACCAGACAGAGTGTTGAGACCAGAGAGGCTAAGACCGCATTGACTCAGTGTGCTATACAGCCTCTCTGGTGTCAATACTCTGTCTGATTTTGGGAGATTTTTTTTATTTTTTCCAAAATCAGACAGAGTGTTGAGACCAGAGAGGCTAAGACCGCATTGACTCAGTGCGGTATTCAGCCTCTCTGGTGTCAATCCTCTGTCTGATTTTGGAAGAAAGAAAAAAAATCCAAAATCAGACAGTGTTGAGACCAGAGAGGCATTGACTCAGTGCGGTATTCAGCCTCTCTGGTGTCAATACTCTGTCTGATTTGGGGAGATTTTTTTTTTTTTTCCAAAATCAGACAGAGTGTTGAGACCAGAGAGGCTAAGACCGCATTGACTCAGTGCAGTATTCAGCCTCTCTGGTGTCAAGACTGATTTTGGGAAGAAGAAAAAAAATCAAAAATCAGACAGAGTGTTGAGACCAGAGAGCCTAAGACCGCATTGACTCAGTGCGGTATTCAGCCTCTCTGGTGTCAATACTCTGATTTTGGGGAAAAAAAAAAAAAAATCCAAAATGAGACAGAGTGTTGAGACCAGAGAGCCTAAGACCGCATTGACTCAGTGCGGTATTCAGCCTCTCTGGTGTCAATACTCTGATTTTGGGGAAAAAAAAAAAATCCAAAATCAGACAGAGTGTTGACACCAGAGAGGCTAAAACTGCATTGAATCAGTGTGCTATACAGCCTCTCTGGTGTCAAGTCTGATTTTGGGAAGAAAAAAAAAAAATCCAAAATCAGACAGAGTGTTGAGACCAGAGAGGCTATACAGACTCAGTGTGCTATACAGCCTCTCTGGTGTCAATACTCTGTCTGATTTTGGGAGATTTTTTTTATTTTTTCCAAAATCAGACAGAGTGTTGAGACCAGAGAGGCTAAGACCGCATTGACTCAGTGCGGTTTTCAGCCTCTCTGGTGTCAATCCTCTGTCTGATTTTGGAAGAAAGAAAAAAAATCCAAAATCAGACAGTGTTGAGACCAGAGAGGCATTGACTCAGTGCGGTATTCAGCCTCTCTGGTGTCAATACTCTGTCTGATTTGGGGAGATTTTTTTTTTTTTTCCAAAATCAGACAGAGTGTTGAGACCAGAGAGGCTAAGACCGCATTGACTCAGTGCGGTATTCAGCCTCTCTGGTGTCAATACTCTGATTTTGGGAAAAAAAAAAAATCCAAAATGAGACAGAGTGTTGAGACCAGAGAGGCTAAAACCGCATTGACTCAGTGTGCTATACAGCCTCTCTGGTGTCAATACTCTGTCTGATTTTGGGGGGGGAAAAAAATCCAAAATCAGACAGAGTGTTGAGACCAGAGAGGCTAAGACCACATTGACTCAGTGCGGTATTCAGCCTCTCTGGTGTCAATACTCTGATTTTGGGAAAGAAAAAAAAAATCCAAAATCAGACAGATTGTTGAGACCAGAGAGGCTAAGACCGCATTGAGTCAGTGCGGTATTCAGCCTCTCTGGTGTCAATACTCTGATTTTAAGGGGGGGGGGGGGGGGGGGAATCCAAAATCAGACAGAGTGTTGACACCAGAGAGGCTAAAACTGCATTGAATCAGTGTGCTATACAGCCTCTCTGGTGTCAATACTCTGTCTGATTTTGGGGAAAAAAAATCCAAAATCAGACAGAGTGTTGAGACCAGAGAGGCTAAGACTGCATTGACTCAGTGCGGTATTCAGCCTCTCTGGTGTCAAGTCTGATTTTGGGAAAAAAAAAAAATCCAAAATAAGACAGAGTGTTGAGACCAGAGAGGCTAAGACCGCATTGACTCAGTGCGGTATTCAGCCTCTCTGGTGTCAAGTCTGATTTTGGGAAGAAAAAAAAAAAATCCAAAATCAGACAGAGTGTTGAGACCAGAGAGGCTAAGACCGCATTGGCTCAGTGTGCTATACAGCCGCTCTGGTGTCAATACTCTGTCTGATTTTGGGAGATTTTTTTTATTTTTTCCAAAATCAGACAGAGTGTTGAGACCAGAGAGGCTAAGACCGCATTGACTCAGTGCGGTATTCAGCCTCTCTGGTGTCAATCCTCTGTCTGATTTTGGAAGAAAGAAAAAAAATCCAAAATCAGACAGTGTTGAGACCAGAGAGGCATTGACTCAGTGCGGTATTCAGCCTCTCTGGTGTCAATACTCTGTCTGATTTGGGGAGATTTTTTTTTTTTTTTCCAAAATCAGACAGAGTGTTGAGACCAGAGAGGCTAAGACCGCATTGACTCAGTGCGGTATTCTGCCTCTCTGGTGTCAATACTCTGATTTTGGGAAAAAAAAAAAAATCCAAAATGAGACAGAGTGTTGAGACCAGAGAGGCTAAAACCGCATTGACTCAGTGTGCTATACAGCCTCTCTGGTGTCAATACTCTGTCTGATTTTGGGGGGAAAAAAAAATCCAAAATCAGACAGAGTGTTGAGACCAGAGAGGCTAAGACCGCATTGACTCAGTGCGGTATTCAGCCTCTCTGGTGTCAATACTCTGATTTTGGGAAAGAAAAAAAAAAATCCAAAATCAGACAGATTGTTGAGACCAGAGAGGCTAAGACCGCATTGACTCAGTGCGGTATTCAGCCTCTCTGGTGTCAATACTCTGATTTTGGGGGGGGGGGGGGGGGGGGGGGCGGGGGAATCCAAAATCAGACAGAGTGTTGACACCAGAGAGGCTAAAACTGCATTGAATCAGTGTGCTATACAGCCTCTCTGGTGTCAATACTCTGTCTGATTTTGGGGAAAAAAAATCCAAAATCAGACAGAGTGTTGAGACCAGAGAGGCTAAGACCGCATTGACTCAGTGCGGTATTCAGCCTCTCTGGTGTCAAGTCTGATTTTGGGAAGAAAAAAAAAAAAATCCAAAATCAGACAGAGTGTTGAGACCAGAGAGGCTAAGACCGCATTGACTCAGTGTGCTATACAGCCGCTCTGGTGTCAATACTCTGTCTGATTTTGGGAGATTTTTTTTATTTTTTCCAAAATCAGACAGAGTGTTGAGACCAGAGAGGCTAAGACCGCATTGACTCAGTGCGGTATTCAGCCTCTCTGGTGTCAATCCTCTGTCTGATTTTGGAAGAAAGAAAAAAAATCCAAAATCAGACAGTGTTGAGACCAGAGAGGCATTGACTCAGTGCGGTATTCAGCCTCTCTGGTGTCAATACTCTGTCTGATTTGGGGAGATTTTTTTTTTTTTTTTCCAAAATCAGACAGAGTGTTGAGACCAGAGAGGCTAAGACCGCATTGACTCAGTGCAGTATTCAGCCTCTCTGGTGTCAAGATTGATTTTGGGAAGAAAAAAAAAATCAAAAATCAGACAGAGTGTTGAGACCAGAGAGCCTAAGACCGCATTGACTCAGTGCGGTATTCAGCCTCTCTGGTGTCAAGTCTGATTTTGGGAAAAAAAAAAAAATCCAAAACCAGACAGAGTGTTGAGACCAGAGAGGCTAAGACCGCATTGACTCAGTGTGCTATACAGCCTCTCTGGTGTCAATACTCTGTCTGATTTTGGGAGATTTTTTTTATTTTTTTCCAAAATCAGACAGAGTGTTGAGACCAGAGAGGCTAAGACCGCATTGACTCAGTGCGGTATTCAGCCTCTCTGGTGTCAATCCTCTGTCTGATTTTGGAAGAAAGAAAAAAAATCCAAAATCAGACAGTGTTGAGACCAGAGAGGCATTGACTCAGTGCGGTATTCAGCCTCTCTGGTGTCAATACTCTGTCTGATTTGGGGAGATTTTTTTTTTTTTTCCAAAATCAGACAGAGTGTTGAGACCAGAGAGGCTAAGACCGCATTGACTCAGTGCAGTATTCAGCCTCTCTGGTGTCAAGACTGATTTTGGGAAGAAAAAAAAAATCAAAAATCAGACAGAGTGTTGAGACCAGAGAGCCTAAGACCGCATTGACTCAGTGCGGTATTCAGCCTCTCTGGTGTCAATACTCTGATTTTTGGGGAAAAAAAAAAAAAAATCCAAAATGAGACAGAGTGTTGAGACCAGAGAGCATAAGACCGCATTGACTCAGTGCGGTATTCAGCCTCTCTGGTGTCAATACTCTGATTTTGGGGGGGGGGGAAAAAAAATCCAAAATCAGACAGAGTGTTGACACCAGAGAGGCTAAAACTGCATTGAATCAGTGTGCTATACAGCCTCTCTGGTGTCAAGTCTGATTTTGGGAAGAAAAAAAAAAAATCCAAAATCAGACAGAGTGTTGAGACCAGAGAGGCTATACAGACTCAGTGTGCTATACAGCCTCTCTGGTGTCAATACTCTGTCTGATTTTGGGAGATTTTTTTTTTTTTTTTCCAAAATCAGACAGAGTGTTGAGACCAGAGAGGCTAAGACCGCATTGACTCAGTGCGGTTTTCAGCCTCTCTGGTGTCAATCCTCTGTCTGATTTTGGAAGAAAGAAAAAAAATCCAAAATCAGACAGTGTTGAGACCAGAGAGGCATTGACTCAGTGCGGTATTCAGCCTCTCTGGTGTCAATACTCTGTCTGATTTGGGGAGATTTTTTTTTTTTTTCCAAAATCAGACAGAGTGTTGAGACCAGAGAGGCTAAGACCGCATTGACTCAGTGCGGTATTCATCCTCTCTGGTGTCAATACTCTGATTTTGGGAAAAAAAAAAAATCCAAAATGAGACAGAGTGTTGAGACCAGAGAGGCTAAAACCGCATTGACTCAGTGTGCTATACAGCCTCTCTGGTGTCAATACTCTGTCTGATTTTGGGGGGGAAAAAAAATCCAAAATCAGACAGAGTGTTGAGACCAGAGAGGCTAAGACCGCATTGACTCAGTGCGGTATTCAGCCTCTCTGGTGTCAATACTCTGATTTTGGGAAAGAAAAAAAAAATCCAAAATCAGACAGATTGTTGAGACCAGAGAGGCTAAGACCGCATTGACTCAGTGCGGTATTCAGCCTCTCTGGTGTCAATACTCTGATTTTAAGGGGGGGGGGGGGGGGGGGGAATCCAAAATCAGACAGAGTGTTGACACCAGAGAGGCTAAAACTGCATTGAATCAGTGTGCTATACAGCCTCTCTGGTGTCAATACTCTGTCTGATTTTGGGGGAAAAAAAATCCAAAATCAGACAGAGTGTTGAGACCAGAGAGGCTAAGACTGCATTGACTCAGTGCGGTATTCAGCCTCTCTGGTGTCAAGTCTGATTTTGGGAAAAAAAAAAAAATCCAAAATAAGACAGAGTGTTGAGACCAGAGAGGCTACGACCGCATTGACTCAGTGCGGTATTCAGCCTCTCTGGTGTCAAGTCTGATTTTGGGAAGAAAAAAAAAAAATCCAAAATCAGACAGAGTGTTGAGACCAGAGAGGCTAAGACCGCATTGGCTCAGTGTGCTATACAGCCGCTCTGGTGTCAATACTCTGTCTGATTTTGGGAGATTCTTTTTATTTTTTCCAAAATCAGACAGAGTGTTGAGACCAGAGAGGCTAAGACCGCATTGACTCAGTGCGGTATTCAGCCTCTCTGGTGTCAATCCTCTGTCTGATTTTGGAAGAAAGAAAAAAAATCCAAAATCAGACAGTGTTGAGACCAGAGAGGCATTGACTCAGTGCGGTATTCAGCCTCTCTGGTGTCAATACTCTGTCTGATTTGGGGAGATTTTTTTTTTTTTTTCCAAAATCAGACAGAGTGTTGAGACCAGAGAGGCTAAGACCGCATTGACTCAGTGCGGTATTCTGCCTCTCTGGTGTCAATACTCTGATTTTGGGAAAAAAAAAAAAATCCAAAATGAGACAGAGTGTTGAGACCAGAGAGGCTAAAACCGCATTGACTCAGTGTGCTATACAGCCTCTCTGGTGTCAATACTCTGTCTGATTTTGGGGGGAAAAAAAAATCCAAAATCAGACAGAGTGTTGAGACCAGAGAGGCTAAGACCGCATTGACTCAGTGCGGTATTCAGCCTCTCTGGTGTCAATACTCTGATTTTGGGAAAGAAAAAAAAAATCCAAAATCAGACAGATTGTTGAGACCAGAGAGGCTAAGACTGCATTGACTCAGTGCGGTATTCAGCCTCTCTGGTGTCAATACTCTGATTTTGGGGGGGGGGGGGGGGGGGGGGGGCGGGGGAATCCAAAATCAGACAGAGTGTTGACACCAGAGAGGCTAAAACTGCATTGAATCAGTGTGCTATACAGCCTCTCTGGTGTCAATACTCTGTCTGATTTTGGGGAAAAAAAAATCCAAAATCAGACAGAGTGTTGAGACCAGAGAGGCTAAGACCGCATTGACTCAGTGCGGTATTCAGCCTCTCTGGTGTCAAGTCTGATTTTGGGAAGAAAAAAAAAAATCCAAAATCAGACAGAGTGTTGAGACCAGAGAGGCTAAGACCGCATTGACTCAGTGTGCTATACAGCCGCTCTGGTGTCAATACTCTGTCTGATTTTGGGAGATTTTTTTTATTTTTTCCAAAATCAGACAGAGTGTTGAGACCAGAGAGGCTAAGACCGCATTGACTCAGTGCGGTATTCAGCCTCTCTGGTGTCAATCCTCTGTCTGATTTTGGAAGAAAGAAAAAAAATCCAAAATCAGACAGTGTTGAGACCAGAGAGGCATTGACTCAGTGCGGTATTCAGCCTCTCTGGTGTCAATACTCTGTCTGATTTGGGGAGATTTTTTTTTTTTTTTCCAAAATCAGACAGAGTGTTGAGACCAGAGAGGCTAAGACCGCATTGACTCAGTGCAGTATTCAGCCTCTCTGGTGTCAAGACTGATTTTGGGAAAAAAAAAAAATCAAAAATCAGACAGAGTGTTGAGACCAGAGAGCCTAAGACCGCATTGACTCAGTGCGGTATTCAGCCTCTCTGGTGTCAAGTCTGATTTTGGGAAGAAAAGAAAAAAATCCAAAACCAGACAGAGTGTTGAGACCAGAGAGGCTAAGACCGCATTGACTCAGTGTGCTATACAGCCTCTCTGGTGTCAATACTCTGTCTGATTTTGGGAGATTTTTTTTATTTTTTCCAAAATCAGACAGAGTGTTGAGACCAGAGAGGCTAAGACCGCATTGACTCAGTGCGGTATTCAGCCTCTCTGGTGTCAATCCTCTGTCTGATTTTGGAAGAAAGAAAAAAAATCCAAAATCAGACAGTGTTGAGACCAGAGAGGCATTGACTCAGTGCGGTATTCAGCCTCTCTGGTGTCAATACTCTGTCTGATTTGGGGAGATTTTTTTTTTTTTTCCAAAATCAGACAGAGTGTTGAGACCAGAGAGGCTAAGACCGCATTGACTCAGTGCAGTATTCAGCCTCTCTGGTGTCAAGACTGATTTTGGGAAGAAAAAAAAAATCAAAAATCAGACAGAGTGTTGAGACCAGAGAGCCTAAGACCGCATTGACTCAGTGCGGTATTCAGCCTCTCTGGTGTCAATACTCTGATTTTGGGGAAAAAAAAAAAAAAAATCCAAAATGAGACAGAGTGTTGAGACCAGAGAGCCTAAGACCGCATTGACTCAGTGCGGTATTCAGCCTCTCTGGTGTCAATACTCTGATTTTGGGGAAAAAAAAAAAAAATCCAAAATCAGACAGAGTGTTGACACCAGAGAGGCTAAAACTGCATTGAATCAGTGTGCTATACAGCCTCTCTGGTGTCAAGTCTGATTTTGGGAAGAAAAAAAAAAAATCCAAAATCAGACAGAGTGTTGAGACCAGAGAGGCTATACAGACTCAGTGTGCTATACAGCCTCTCTGGTGTCAATACTCTGTCTGATTTTGGGAGATTTTTTTTTATTTTTTCCAAAATCAGACAGAGTGTTGAGACCAGAGAGGCTAAGACCGCATTGACTCAGTGCGGTTTTCAGCCTCTCTGGTGTCAATACTCTGATTTTGGGGAAAAAAAAAAAATCCAAAATGAGACAGAGTGTTGAGACCAGAGAGGCTAAAACCGCATTGACTCAGTGTGCTATACAGCCTCTCTGGTGTCAATACTCTGTCTGATTTTGGGGGGGGGGAAAAATCCAAAATCAGACAGAGTGTTGACACCAGAGAGGCTAAAACTGCATTGAATCAGTGTGCTATACAGCCTCTCTGGTGTCAATACTCTGTCTGATTTTGGGGAAAAAAAATCCAAAATCAGACAGAGTGTTGAGACCAGAGAGGCTAAGACTGCATTGACTCAGTGCGGTATTCAGCCTCTCTGGTGTCAAGTCTGATTTTGGGAAAAAAAAAAAAAATCCAAAATCAGACAGAGTGTTGAGACCAGAGAGGCTAAGACCGCATTGACTCAGTGCGGTATTCAGCCTCTCTGGTGTCAAGTCTGATTTTGGGAAGAAAAAAAAAAAATCCAAAATCAGACAGAGTGTTGAGACCAGAGAGGCTAAGACCGCATTGGCTCAGTGTGCTATACAGCCGCTCTGGTGTCAATACTCTGTCTGATTTTGGGAGATTTTTTTTATTTTTTCCAAAATCAGACAGAGTGTTGAGACCAGAGAGGCTAAGACCGCATTGACTCAGTGCGGTATTCAGCCTCTCTGGTGTCAATCCTCTGTCTGATTTTGGAAGAAAGAAAAAAAATCCAAAATCAGACAGTGTTGAGACCAGAGAGGCATTGACTCAGTGCGGTATTCAGCCTCTCTGGTGTCAATACTCTGTCTGATTTGGGGAGATTTTTTTTTTTTTTTCCAAAATCAGACAGAGTGTTGAGACCAGAGAGGCTAAGACCGCATTGACTCAGTGCGGTATTCAGCCTCTCTGGTGTCAAGTCTGATTTTGGGAAGAAAAAAAAAATCCAAAATCAGACAGAGTGTTGAGACCAGAGAGGCTAAGACCCCATTGACTCAGTGTGCTATACAGCCGCTCTGGTGTCAATACTCTGTCTGATTTGGGGAGATTTTTTTTATTTTTTCCAAAATCAGACAGAGTGTTGAGACCAGAGAGGCTAAGACCGCATTGACTCAGTGCGGTATTCAGCCTCTCTGGTGTCAATCCTCTGTCTGATTTTGGAAGAAAGAAAAAAAATCCAAAATCAGACAGTGTTGAGACCAGAGAGGCATTGACTCAGTGCGGTATTCAGCCTCTCTGGTGTCAATACTCTGTCTGATTTGGGGAGATTTTTTTTTTTTTTTCCAAAATCAGACAGAGTGTTGAGACCAGAGAGGCTAAGACCGCATTGACTCAGTGCAGTATTCAGCCTCTCTGGTGTCAAGACTGATTTTGGGAAGAAAAAAAAAAATCAAAAATCAGACAGAGTGTTGAGACCAGAGAGCCTAAGACCGCATTGACTCAGTGCGGTATTCAGCCTCTCTGGTGTCAATACTCTGATTTTGGGAAAAAAAAAAAAAATCCAAAATGAGACAGAGTGTTGAGACCAGAGAGGCTAAAACCGCATTGACTCAGTGTGCTATACAGCCTCTCTGGTGTCAATACTCTGTCTGATTTTGGGAGATTTTTTTTATTTTTTCCAAAATCAGACAGAGTGTTGAGACCAGAGAGGCTAAGACCGCATTGACTCAGTGCGGTATTCAGCCTCTCTGGTGTCAATCCTCTGTCTGATTTTGGAAGAAAGAAAAAAAATCCAAAATCAGACAGTGTTGAGACCAGAGAGGCATTGACTCAGTGCGGTATTCAGCCTCTCTGGTGTCAATACTCTGTCTGATTTGGGGAGATTTTTTTTTTTTTTCCAAAATCAGACAGAGTGTTGAGACCAGAGAGGCTAAGACCGCATTGACTCAGTGCAGTATTCAGCCTCTCTGGTGTCAAGACTGATTTTGGGAAGAAAAAAAAAATCAAAAATCAGACAGAGTGTTGAGACCAGAGAGGCTAAGACCGCATTGACTCAGTGCGGTATTCAGCCTCTCTGGTGTCAAGTCTGATTTTGGGAAGAAAAAAAAAAATCCAAAATCAGACAGAGTGTTGAGACCAGAGAGGCTAAGACCGCATTGACTCAGTGTGCTATACAGCCTCTCTGGTGTCAATACTCTGTCTGATTTTGGGAGATTTTTTTTATTTTTTCCAAAATCAGACAGAGTGTTGAGACCAGAGAGGCTAAGACCGCATTGACTCAGTGCAGTATTCAGCCTCTCTGGTGTCAATCCTCTGTCTGATTTTGGAAGAAAGAAAAAAAATCCAAAATCAGACAGTGTTGAGACCAGAGAGGCATTGACTCAGTGCGGTATTCAGCCTCTCTGGTGTCAATACTCTGTCTGATTTGGGGAGATTTTTTTTTTTTTTCCAAAATCAGACAGAGTGTTGAGACCAGAGAGGCTAAGACCGCATTGACTCAGTGCAGTATTCAGCCTCTCTGGTGTCAAGACTGATTTTGGGAAGAAAAAAAAAATCAAAAATCAGACAGAGTGTTGAGACCAGAGAGCCTAAGACCGCATTGACTCAGTGCGGTATTCAGCCTCTCTGGTGTCAATACTCTGATTTTGGGAAAAAAAAAAAAAAATCCAAAATGAGACAGAGTGTTGAGACCAGAGAGCCTAAGACCGCATTGACTCAGTGCGGTATTCAGCCTCTCTGGTGTCAATACTCTGATTTTGGGGAAAAAAAAAAAAAAATCCAAAATCAGACAGAGTGTTGACACCAGAGAGGCTAAAACTGCATTGAATCAGTGTGCTATACAGCCTCTCTGGTGTCAAGTCTGATTTTGGGAAGAAAAAAAAAAATCCAAAATCAGACAGAGTGTTGAGACCAGAGAGGCTATACAGACTCAGTGTGCTATACAGCCTCTCTGGTGTCAATACTCTGTCTGATTTTGGGAGATTTTTTTTATTTTTTCCAAAATCAGACAGAGTGTTGAGACCAGAGAGGCTAAGACCGCATTGACTCAGTGCGGTTTTCAGCCTCTCTGGTGTCAATCCTCTGTCTGATTTTGAAAGAAAGAAAAAAAATCCAAAATCAGACAGTGTTGAGACCAGAGAGGCATTGACTCAGTGCGGTATTCAGCCTCTCTGGTGTCAATACTCTGTCTGATTTGGGGAGATTTTTTTTTTTTTTCCAAAATCAGACAGAGTGTTGAGACCAGAGAGGCTAAGACCGCATTGACTCAGTGCGGTATTCATCCTCTCTGGTGTCAATACTCTGATTTTGGGAAAAAAAAAAAATCCAAAATGAGACAGAGTGTTGAGACCAGAGAGGCTAAAACCGCATTGACTCAGTGTGCTATACAGCCTCTCTGGTGTCAATACTCTGTCTGATTTTGGGGGGGAAAAAAAATCCAAAATCAGACAGAGTGTTGAGACCAGAGAGGCTAAGACCGCATTGACTCAGTGCGGTATTCAGCCTCTCTGGTGTCAATACTCTGATTTTGGGAAAGAAAAAAAAAATCCAAAATCAGACAGATTGTTGAGACCAGAGAGGCTAAGACCGCATTGACTCAGTGCGGTATTCAGCCTCTCTGGTGTCAATACTCTGATTTTAAGGGGGGGGGGGGGGGGAATCCAAAATCAGACAGAGTGTTGACACCAGAGAGGCTAAAACTGCATTGAATCAGTGTGCTATACAGCCTCTCTGGTGTCAATACTCTGTCTGATTTTGGGGAAAAAAAATCCAAAATCAGACAGAGTGTTGAGACCAGAGAGGCTAAGACTGCATTGACTCAGTGCGGTATTCAGCCTCTCTGGTGTCAAGTCTGATTTTGGGAAAAAAAAAAAAATCCAAAATAAGACAGAGTGTTGAGACCAGAGAGGCTAAGACCGCATTGACTCAGTGCGGTATTCAGCCTCTCTGGTGTCAAGTCTGATTTTGGGAAGAAAAAAAAAAAATCCAAAATCAGACAGAGTGTTGAGACCAGAGAGGCTAAGACCGCATTGGCTCAGTGTGCTATACAGCCGCTCTGGTGTCAATACTCTGTCTGATTTTGGGAGATTTTTTTTTTTTTTTTCCAAAATCAGACAGAGTGTTGAGACCAGAGAGGCTAAGACCGCATTGACTCAGTGCGGTATTCAGCCTCTCTGGTGTCAATCCTCTGTCTGATTTTGGAAGAAAGAAAAAAAATCCAAAATCAGACAGTGTTGAGACCAGAGAGGCATTGACTCAGTGCGGTATTCAGCCTCTCTGGTGTCAATACTCTGTCTGATTTGGGGAGATTTTTTTTTTTTTTTCCAAAATCAGACAGAGTGTTGAGACCAGAGAGGCTAAGACCGCATTGACTCAGTGCGGTATTCTGCCTCTCTGGTGTCAATACTCTGATTTTGGGAAAAAAAAAAAAATCCAAAATGAGACAGAGTGTTGAGACCCGAGAGGCTAAAACCGCATTGACTCAGTGTGCTATACAGCCTCTCTGGTGTCAATACTCTGTCTGATTTTGGGGGGGAAAAAAATCCAAAATCAGACAGAGTGTTGAGACCAGAGAGGCTAAGACCGCATTGACTCAGTGCGGTATTCAGCCTCTCTGGTGTCAATACTCTGATTTTGGGAAAGAAAAAAAAAATCCAAAATCAGACAGATTGTTGAGACCAGAGAGGCTAAGACCGCATTGACTCAGTGCGGTATTCAGCCTCTCTGGTGTCAATACTCTGATTTTGGGGGGGGGGGGGGGGGGGGGAATCCAAAATCAGACAGAGTGTTGACACCAGAGAGGCTAAAACTGCATTGAATCAGTGTGCTATACAGCCTCTCTGGTGTCAATACTCTGTCTGATTTTGGGGAAAAAAAATCCAAAATCAGACAGAGTGTTGAGACCAGAGAGGCTAAGACTGCATTGACTCAGTGCGGTATTCAGCCTCTCTGGTGTCAAGTCTGATTTTGGGAAAAAAAAAAAAATCCAAAATCAGACAGAGTGTTGAGACCAGAGAGGCTAAGACCGCATTGACTCAGTGCGGTATTCAGCCTCTCTGGTGTCAAGTCTGATTTTGGGAAGAAAAAAAAAAAATCCAAAATCAGACAGAGTGTTGAGACCAGAGAGGCTAAGACCGCATTGACTCAGTGTGCTATACAGCCGCTCTGGTGTCAATACTCTGTCTGATTTTGGGAGATTTTTTTTATTTTTTCCAAAATCAGACAGAGTGTTGAGACCAGAGAGGCTAAGACCGCATTGACTCAGTGCGGTATTCAGCCTCTCTGGTGTCAATCCTCTGTCTGATTTTGGAAGAAAGAAAAAAAATCCAAAATCAGACAGTGTTGAGACCAGAGAGGCATTGACTCAGTGCGGTATTCAGCCTCTCTGGTGTCAATACTCTGTCTGATTTGGGGAGATTTTTTTTTTTTTTTCCAAAATCAGACAGAGTGTTGAGACCAGAGAGGCTAAGACCGCATTGACTCAGTGCAGTATTCAGCCTCTCTGGTGTCAAGACTGATTTTGGGAAGAAGAAAAAAAATCAAAAATCAGACAGAGTGTTGAGACCAGAGAGCCTAAGACCGCATTGACTCAGTGCGGTATTCAGCCTCTCTGGTGTCAAGTCTGATTTTGGGAAGAAAAAAAAAAAATCCAAAATGAGACAGAGTGTTGAGACCAGAGAGCCTAAGACCGCATTGACTCAGTGCGGTATTCAGCCTCTCTGGTGTCAATACTCTGATTTTGGGGAAGAAAAAAAAAAATCCAAAATCAGACAGAGTGTTGACACCAGAGAGGCTAAAACTGCATTGAATCAGTGTGCTATACAGCCTCTCTGGTGTCAAGTCTGATTTTGGGAAGAAAAAAAAAAAATCCAAAATCAGACAGAGTGTTGAGACCAGAGAGGCTATACAGACTCAGTGTGCTATACAGCCTCTCTGGTGTCAATACTCTGTCTGATTTTGGGAGATTTTTTTTATTTTTTCCAAAATCAGACAGAGTGTTGAGACCAGAGAGGCTAAGACCGCATTGACTCAGTGCGGTTTTCAGCCTCTCTGGTGTCAATCCTCTGTCTGATTTTGGAAGAAAGAAAAAAAATCCAAAATCAGACAGTGTTGAGACCAGAGAGGCATTGACTCAGTGCGGTATTCAGCCTCTCTGGTGTCAATACTCTGTCTGATTTGGGGAGATTTTTTTTTTTTTTCCAAAATCAGACAGAGTGTTGAGACCAGAGAGGCTAAGACCGCATTGACTCAGTGCGGTATTCAGCCTCTCTGGTGTCAATACTCTGATTTTGGGAAAAAAAAAAAAATCCAAAATGAGACAGAGTGTTGAGACCAGAGAGGCTAAAACCGCATTGACTCAGTGTGCTATACAGCCTCTCTGGTGTCAATACTCTGTCTGATTTTGGGGGGGGGAAAAAATCCAAAATCAGACAGAGTGTTGAGACCAGAGAGGCTAAGACCGCATTGACTCAGTGCGGTATTCAGCCTCTCTGGTGTCAATACTCTGATTTTGGGAAAGAAAAAAAAAATCCAAAATCAGACAGATTGTTGAGACCAGAGAGGCTAAGACCGCATTGAGTCAGTGCGGTATTCAGCCTCTCTGGTGTCAATACTCTGATTTTAAGGGGGGGGGGGGGGGGGGAATCCAAAATCAGACAGAGTGTTGACACCAGAGAGGCTAAAACTGCATTGAATCAGTGTGGTATACAGCCTCTCTGGTGTCAATACTCTGTCTGATTTTGGGGAAAAAAAATCCAAAATCAGACAGAGTGTTGAGACCAGAGAGGCTAAGACTGCATTGACTCAGTGCGGTATTCAGCCTCTCTGGTGTCAAGTCTGATTTTGGGAAAAAAAAAAAAATCCAAAATCAGACAGAGTGTTGAGACCAGAGAGGCTAAGACCGCATTGACTCAGTGCGGTATTCAGCCTCTCTGGTGTCAAGTCTGATTTTGGGAAGAAAAAAAAAAAATCCAAAATCAGACAGAGTGTTGAGACCAGAGAGGCTAAGACCGCATTGGCTCAGTGTGCTATACAGCCGCTCTGGTGTCAATACTCTGTCTGATTTTGGGAGATTTTTTTTATTTTTTCCAAAATCAGACAGAGTGTTGAGACCAGAGAGGCTAAGACCGCATTGACTCAGTGCGGTATTCAGCCTCTCTGGTGTCAATCCTCTGTCTGATTTTGGAAGAAAGAAAAAAAATCCAAAATCAGACAGTGTTGAGACCAGAGAGGCATTGACTCAGTGCGGTATTCAGCCTCTCTGGTGTCAATACTCTGTCTGATTTGGGGAGATTTTTTTTTTTTTTTCCAAAATCAGACAGAGTGTTGAGACCAGAGAGGCTAAGACCGCATTGACTCAGTGCGGTATTCAGCCTCTCTGGTGTCAATCCTCTGTCTGATTTTGGAAGAAAGAAAAAAAATCCAAAATCAGACAGTGTTGAGACCAGAGAGGCATTGACTCAGTGCGGTATTCAGCCTCTCTGGTGTCAATACTCTGTCTGATTTGGGGAGATTTTTTTTTTTTTTTCCAAAATCAGACAGAGTGTTGAGACCAGAGAGGCTAAGACCGCATTGACTCAGTGCAGTATTCAGCCTCTCTGGTGTCAAGACTGATTTTGGGAAGAAAAAAAAAAATCAAAAATCAGACAGAGTGTTGAGACCAGAGAGGCTAAGACCGCATTGACTCAGTGCGGTATTCAGCCTCTCTGGTGTCAAGTCTGATTTTGGGAAGAAAAAAAAAAAATCCAAAATCAGACAGAGTGTTGAGACCAGAGAGGCTAAGACCGCATTGACTCAGTGTGCTATACAGCCTCTCTGGTGTCAATACTCTGTCTGATTTTGGGAGATTTTTTTTATTTTTTCCAAAATCAGACAGAGTGTTGAGACCAGAGAGGCTAAGACCGCATTGACTCAGTGCGGTTTTCAGCCTCTCTGGTGTCAATCCTCTGTCTGATTTTGGAAGAAAGAAAAAAAATCCAAAATCAGACAGTGTTGAGACCAGAGAGGCATTGACTCAGTGCGGTATTCAGCCTCTCTGGTGTCAATACTCTGTCTGATTTGGGGAGATTTTTTTTTTTTTTCCAAAATCAGACAGAGTGTTGAGACCAGAGAGGCTAAGACCGCATTGACTCAGTGCGGTATTCAGCCTCTCTGGTGTCAATACTCTGATTTTGGGAAAAAAAAAAAAATCCAAAATGAGACAGAGTGTTGAGACCAGAGAGGCTAAAACCGCATTGACTCAGTGTGCTATACAGCCTCTCTGGTGTCAATACTCTGTCTGATTTTGGGGGGGGGAAAAAATCCAAAATCAGACAGAGTGTTGAGACCAGAGAGGCTAAGACCGCATTGACTCAGTGCGGTATTCAGCCTCTCTGGTGTCAATACTCTGATTTTGGGAAAAAAAAAAAAATCCAAAATCAGACAGATTGTTGAGACCAGAGAGGCTAAGACCGCATTGAGTCAGTGCGGTATTCAGCCTCTCTGGTGTCAATACTCTGATTTTAAGGGGGGGGGGGGGGGGGAATCCAAAATCAGACAGAGTGTTGACACCAGAGAGGCTAAAACTGCATTGAATCAGTGTGCTATACAGCCTCTCTGGTGTCAATACTCTGTCTGATTTTGGGGAAAAAAAATCCAAAATCAGACAGAGTGTTGAGACCAGAGAGGCTAAGACTGCATTGACTCAGTGCGGTATTCAGCCTCTCTGGTGTCAAGTCTGATTTTGGGAAAAAAAAAAAAATCCAAAATCAGACAGAGTGTTGAGACCAGAGAGGCTAAGACCGCATTGACTCAGTGCGGTATTCAGCCTCTCTGGTGTCAAGTCTGATTTTGGGAAGAAAAAAAAAAAATCCAAAATCAGACAGAGTGTTGAGACCAGAGAGGCTAAGACCGCATTGGCTCAGTGTGCTATACAGCCGCTCTGGTGTCAATACTCTGTCTGATTTTGGGAGATTTTTTTTATTTTTTCCAAAATCAGACAGAGTGTTGAGACCAGAGAGGCTAAGACCGCATTGACTCAGTGCGGTATTCAGCCTCTCTGGTGTCAATCCTCTGTCTGATTTTGGAAGAAAGAAAAAAAATCCAAAATCAGACAGTGTTGAGACCAGAGAGGCATTGACTCAGTGCGGTATTCAGCCTCTCTGGTGTCAATACTCTGTCTGATTTGGGGAGATTTTTTTTTTTTTTTCCAAAATCAGACAGAGTGTTGAGACCAGAGAGGCTAAGACCGCATTGACTCAGTGCGGTATTCAGCCTCTCTGGTGTCAATCCTCTGTCTGATTTTGGAAGAAAGAAAAAAAATCCAAAATCAGACAGTGTTGAGACCAGAGAGGCATTGACTCAGTGCGGTATTCAGCCTCTCTGGTGTCAATACTCTGTCTGATTTGGGGAGATTTTTTTTTTTTTTCCAAAATCAGACAGAGTGTTGAGACCAGAGAGGCTAAGACCGCATTGACTCAGTGCAGTATTCAGCCTCTCTGGTGTCAAGACTGATTTTGGGAAGAAAAAAAAAATCAAAAATCAGACAGAGTGTTGAGACCAGAGAGGCTAAGACCGCATTGACTCAGTGCGGTATTCAGCCTCTCTGGTGTCAAGTCTGATTTTGGGAAGAAAAAAAAAAAATCCAAAATCAGACAGAGTGTTGAGACCAGAGAGGCTAAGACCGCATTGACTCAGTGTGCTATACAGCCTCTCTGGTGTCAATACTCTGTCTGATTTTGGGAGATTTTTTTTATTTTTTCCAAAATCAGACAGAGTGTTGAGACCAGAGAGGCTAAGACCGCATTGACTCAGTGCGGTATTCAGCCTCTCTGGTGTCAATCCTCTGTCTGATTTTGGAAGAAAGAAAAAAAATCCAAAATCAGACAGTGTTGAGACCAGAGAGGCATTGACTCAGTGCGGTATTCAGCCTCTCTGGTGTCAATACTCTGTCTGATTTGGGGAGATTTTTTTTTTTTTTCCAAAATCAGACAGAGTGTTGAGACCAGAGAGGCTAAGACCGCATTGACTCAGTGCAGTATTCAGCCTCTCTGGTGTCAAGACTGATTTTGGGAAGAAAAAAAAAAATCAAAAATCAGACAGAGTGTTGAGACCAGAGAGCCTAAGACCGCATTGACTCAGTGCGGTATTCAGCCTCTCTGGTGTCAATACTCTGATTTTGGGAAAAAAAAAAAAAAATCCAAAATGAGACAGAGTGTTGAGACCAGAGAGCCTAAGACCGCATTGACTCAGTGCGGTATTCAGCCTCTCTGGTGTCAATACTCTGATTTTGGGGAAAAAAAAAAAAAATCCAAAATCAGACAGAGTGTTGACACCAGAGAGGCTAAAACTGCATTGAATCAGTGTGCTATACAGCCTCTCTGGTGTCAAGTCTGATTTTGGGAAGAAAAAAAAAAAATCCAAAATCAGACAGAGTGTTGAGACCAGAGAGGCTATACAGACTCAGTGTGCTATACAGCCTCTCTGGTGTCAATACTCTGTCTGATTTTGGGAGATTTTTTTTATTTTTTCCAAAATCAGACAGAGTGTTGAGACCAGAGAGGCTAAGACCGCATTGACTCAGTGCGGTTTTCAGCCTCTCTGGTGTCAATCCTCTGTCTGATTTTGGAAGAAAGAAAAAAAATCCAAAATCAGACAGTGTTGAGACCAGAGAGGCATTGACTCAGTGCGGTATTCAGCCTCTCTGGTGTCAATACTCTGTCTGATTTGGGGAGATTTTTTTTTTTTTTCCAAAATCAGACAGAGTGTTGAGACCAGAGAGGCTAAGACCGCATTGACTCAGTGCGGTATTCATCCTCTCTGGTGTCAATACTCTGATTTTGGGAAAAAAAAAAAATCCAAAATGAGACAGAGTGTTGAGACCAGAGAGGCTAAAACCGCATTGACTCAGTGTGCTATACAGCCTCTCTGGTGTCAATACTCTGTCTGATTTTGGGGGGAAAAAAAAATCCAAAATCAGACAGAGTGTTGAGACCAGAGAGGCTAAGACCGCATTGACTCAGTGCGGTATTCAGCCTCTCTGGTGTCAATACTCTGATTTTGGGAAAGAAAAAAAAATCCAAAATCAGACAGATTGTTGAGACCAGAGAGGCTAAGACCGCATTGACTCAGTGCGGTATTCAGCCTCTCTGGTGTCAATACTCTGATTTTAAGGGGGGGGGGGGGGGGAATCCAAAATCAGACAGAGTGTTGACACCAGAGAGGCTAAAACTGCATTGAATCAGTGTGCTATACAGCCTCTCTGGTGTCAATACTCTGTCTGATTTTGGGGAAAAAAAATCCAAAATCAGACAGAGTGTTGAGACCAGAGAGGCTAAGACTGCATTGACTCAGTGCGGTATTCAGCCTCTCTGGTGTCAAGTCTGATTTTGGGAAAAAAAAAAAAATCCAAAATAAGACAGAGTGTTGAGACCAGAGAGGCTAAGACCGCATTGACTCAGTGCGGTATTCAGCCTCTCTGGTGTCAAGTCTGATTTTGGGAAGAAAAAAAAAAAATCCAAAATCAGACAGAGTGTTGAGACCAGAGAGGCTAAGACCGCATTGGCTCAGTGTGCTATACAGCCGCTCTGGTGTCAATACTCTGTCTGATTTTGGGAGATTTTTTTTTTTTTTTTCCAAAATCAGACAGAGTGTTGAGACCAGAGAGGCTAAGACCGCATTGACTCAGTGCGGTATTCAGCCTCTCTGGTGTCAATCCTCTGTCTGATTTTGGAAGAAAGAAAAAAAATCCAAAATCAGACAGTGTTGAGACCAGAGAGGCATTGACTCAGTGCGGTATTCAGCCTCTCTGGTGTCAATACTCTGTCTGATTTGGGGAGATTTTTTTTTTTTTTTCCAAAATCAGACAGAGTGTTGAGACCAGAGAGGCTAAGACCGCATTGACTCAGTGCGGTATTCTGCCTCTCTGGTGTCAATACTCTGATTTTGGGAAAAAAAAAAAAATCCAAAATGAGACAGAGTGTTGAGACCAGAGAGGCTAAAACCGCATTGACTCAGTGTGCTATACAGCCTCTCTGGTGTCAATACTCTGTCTGATTTTGGGGGGGAAAAAAAATCCAAAATCAGACAGAGTGTTGAGACCAGAGAGGCTAAGACCGCATTGACTCAGTGCGGTATTCAGCCTCTCTGGTGTCAATACTCTGATTTTGGGAAAGAAAAAAAAAATCCAAAATCAGACAGATTGTTGAGACCAGAGAGGCTAAGACCGCATTGACTCAGTGCGGTATTCAGCCTCTCTGGTGTCAATACTCTGATTTTGGGGGGGGGGGGGGGGGGAATCCAAAATCAGACAGAGTGTTGACACCAGAGAGGCTAAAACTGCATTGAATCAGTGTGCTATACAGCCTCTCTGGTGTCAATACTCTGTCTGATTTTGGGGAAAAAAAATCCAAAATCAGACAGAGTGTTGAGACCAGAGAGGCTAAGACTGCATTGACTCAGTGCGGTATTCAGCCTCTCTGGTGTCAAGTCTGATTTTGGGAAAAAAAAAAAATCCAAAATCAGACAGAGTGTTGAGACCAGAGAGGCTAAGACCGCATTGACTCAGTGCGGTATTCAGCCTCTCTGGTGTCAAGTCTGATTTTGGGAAGAAAAGAAAAAAAATCCAAAATCAGACAGAGTGTTGAGACCAGAGAGGCTAAGACCGCATTGACTCAGTGTGCTATACAGCCGCTCTGGTGTCAATACTCTGTCTGATTTTGGGAGATTTTTTTTATTTTTTCCAAAATCAGACAGAGTGTTGAGACCAGAGAGGCTAAGACCGCATTGACTCAGTGCGGTATTCAGCCTCTCTGGTGTCAATCCTCTGTCTGATTTTGGAAGAAAGAAAAAAAATCCAAAATCAGACAGTGTTGAGACCAGAGAGGCATTGACTCAGTGCGGTATTCAGCCTCTCTGGTGTCAATACTCTGTCTGATTTGGGGAGATTTTTTTTTTTTTTTCCAAAATCAGACAGAGTGTTGAGACCAGAGAGGCTAAGACCGCATTGACTCAGTGCAGTATTCAGCCTCTCTGGTGTCAAGACTGATTTTGGGAAGAAAAAAAAAATCAAAAATCAGACAGAGTGTTGAGACCAGAGAGCCTAAGACCGCATTGACTCAGTGCGGTATTCAGCCTCTCTGGTGTCAAGTCTGATTTTGGGAAGAAAAAAAAAAATCCAAAATGAGACAGAGTGTTGAGACCAGAGAGCCTAAGACCGCATTGACTCAGTGCGGTATTCAGCCTCTCTGGTGTCAATACTCTGATTTTGGGGAAAAAAAAAAAAAATCCAAAATCAGACAGAGTGTTGACACCAGAGAGGCTAAAACTGCATTGAATCAGTGTGCTATACAGCCTCTCTGGTGTCAAGTCTGATTTTGGGAAGAAAAAAAAAAAATCCAAAATCAGACAGAGTGTTGAGACCAGAGAGGCTATACAGACTCAGTGTGCTATACAGCCTCTCTGGTGTCAATACTCTGTCTGATTTTGGGAGATTTTTTTTATTTTTTCCAAAATCAGACAGAGTGTTGAGACCAGAGAGGCTAAGACCGCATTGACTCAGTGCGGTTTTCAGCCTCTCTGGTGTCAATCCTCTGTCTGATTTTGGAAGAAAGAAAAAAAATCCAAAATCAGACAGTGTTGAGACCAGAGAGGCATTGACTCAGTGCGGTATTCAGCCTCTCTGGTGTCAATACTCTGTCTGATTTGGGGAGATTTTTTTTTTTTTTCCAAAATCAGACAGAGTGTTGAGACCAGAGAGGCTAAGACCGCATTGACTCAGTGCGGTATTCAGCCTCTCTGGTGTCAATACTCTGATTTTGGGATGAAAAAAAAAAATCCAAAATGAGACAGAGTGTTGAGACCAGAGAGGCTAAAACCGCATTGACTCAGTGTGCTATACAGCCTCTCTGGTGTCAATACTCTGTCTGATTTTGGGGGGGGGAAAAAATCCAAAATCAGACAGAGTGTTGAGACCAGAGAGGCTAAGACCGCATTGACTCAGTGCGGTATTCAGCCTCTCTGGTGTCAATACTCTGATTTTGGGAAAGAAAAAAAAAATCCAAAATCAGACAGATTGTTGAGACCAGAGAGGCTAAGACCGCATTGAGTCAGTGCGGTATTCAGCCTCTCTGGTGTCAATACTCTGATTTTAAGGGGGGGGGGGGGGGGGAATCCAAAATCAGACAGAGTGTTGACACCAGAGAGGCTAAAACTGCATTGAATCAGTGTGCTATACAGCCTCTCTGGTGTCAATACTCTGTCTGATTTTGGGGGAAAAAAATCCAAAATCAGACAGTGTTGAGACCAGAGAGGCTAAGACTGACTCAGTGCGGTATTCAGCCTCTCTGGTGTCAAGTCTGATTTTGGGAAAAAAAAAAAAATCCAAAATCAGACAGAGTGTTGAGACCAGAGAGGCTAAGACCGCATTGACTCAGTGCGGTATTCAGCCTCTCTGGTGTCAAGTCTGATTTTGAGAAGAAAAAAAAAAAATCCAAAATCAGACAGAGTGTTGAGACCAGAGAGGCTAAGACCGCATTGGCTCAGTGTGCTATACAGCCGCTCTGGTGTCAATACTCTGTCTGATTTTGGGAGATTTTTTTTATTTTTTCCAAAATCAGACAGAGTGTTGAGACCAGAGAGGCTAAGACCGCATTGACTCAGTGCGGTATTCAGCCTCTCTGGTGTCAATCCTCTGTCTGATTTTGGAAGAAAGAAAAAAAATCCAAAATCAGACAGTGTTGAGACCAGAGAGGCATTGACTCAGTGCGGTATTCAGCCTCTCTGGTGTCAATACTCTGTCTGATTTGGGGAGATTTTTTTTTTTTTTTCCAAAATCAGACAGAGTGTTGAGACCAGAGAGGCTAAGACCGCATTGACTCAGTGCGGTATTCAGCCTCTCTGGTGTCAATACTCTGATTTTGGGAAAAAAAAAAAAAATCCAAAATGAGACAGAGTGTTGAGACCAGAGAGGCTAAGACCGCATTGACTCAGTGCGGTATTCAGCCTCTCTGGTGTCAATACTCTGATTTTGGGAAAGAAAAAAAAAATCCAAAATCAGACAGATTGTTGAGACCAGAGAGGCTAAGACCGCATTGAGTCAGTGCGGTATTCAGCCTCTCTGGTGTCAATACTCTGATTTTAAGGGGGGGGGGGGGGGGAATCCAAAATCAGACAGAGTGTTGACACCAGAGAGGCTAAAACTGCATTGAATCAGTGTGCTATACAGCCTCTCTGGTGTCAATACTCTGTCTGATTTTGGGGGAAAAAAATCCAAAATCAGACAGTGTTGAGACCAGAGAGGCTAAGACTGACTCAGTGCGGTATTCAGCCTCTCTGGTGTCAAGTCTGATTTTGGGAAAAAAAAAAAAATCCAAAATCAGACAGAGTGTTGAGACCAGAGAGGCTAAGACCGCATTGACTCAGTGCGGTATTCAGCCTCTCTGGTGTCAAGTCTGATTTTGAGAAGAAAAAAAAAAATCCAAAATCAGACAGAGTGTTGAGACCAGAGAGGCTAAGACCGCATTGGCTCAGTGTGCTATACAGCCGCTCTGGTGTCAATACTCTGTCTGATTTTGGGAGATTTTTTTTATTTTTTCCAAAATCAGACAGAGTGTTGAGACCAGAGAGGCTAAGACCGCATTGACTCAGTGCGGTATTCAGCCTCTCTGGTGTCAATCCTCTGTCTGATTTTGGAAGAAAGAAAAAAAAATCCAAAATCAGACAGTGTTGAGACCAGAGAGGCATTGACTCAGTGCGGTATTCAGCCTCTCTGGTGTCAATACTCTGTCTGATTTGGGGAGATTTTTTTTTTTTTTTCCAAAATCAGACAGAGTGTTGAGACCAGAGAGGCTAAGACCGCATTGACTCAGTGCGGTATTCAGCCTCTCTGGTGTCAATACTCTGATTTTGGGAAAAAAAAAAAAAATCCAAAATGAGACAGAGTGTTGAGACCAGAGAGGCTAAGACCGCATTGACTCAGTGCGGTATTCAGCCTCTCTGGTGTCAATACTCTGATTTTGGGAAAGAAAAAAAAAATCCAAAATCAGACAGATTGTTGAGACCAGAGAGGCTAAGACCGCATTGACTCAGTGCGGTATTCAGCCTCTCTGGTGTCAATACTCTGATTTTGGGGGGGGGGGGGGGGGGGGGGGGGGGGAATCCAAAATCAGACAGAGTGTTGACACCAGAGAGGCTAAAACTGCATTGAATCAGTGTGCTATACAGCCTCTCTGGTGTCAATACTCTGTCTGATTTTGGGGAAAAAAAATCCAAAATCAGACAGAGTGTTGAGACCAGAGAGGCTAAGACTGCATTGACTCAGTGCGGTATTCAGCCTCTCTGGTGTCAAGTCTGATTTTGGGAAAAAACAAAAAATCCCAAATCAGACAGAGTGTTGAGACCAGAGAGGCTAAGACCGCATTGACTCAGTGCGGTATTCAGCCTCTCTGGTGTCAATCCTCTGTCTGATTTTGGAAGAAAGAAAAAAAATCCAAAATCAGACAGTGTTGAGACCAGAGAGGCATTGACTCAGTGCGGTATTCAGCCTCTCTGGTGTCAATACTCTGTCTGATTTGGGGAGATTTTTTTTTTTTTTTCCAAAATCAGACAGAGTGTTGAGACCAGAGAGGCTAAGACCGCATTGACTCAGTGCGGTATTCAGCCTCTCTGGTGTCAATACTCTGATTTTGGGAAAAAAAAAAAAAATCCAAAATGAGACAGAGTGTTGAGACCAGAGAGGCTAAAACCGCATTGACTCAGTGTGCTATACAGCCTCTCTGGTGTCAATACTCTGTCTGATTTTGGGGGGAAAAAAAAATCCAAAATCAGACAGAGTGTTGAGACCAGAGAGGCTAAGACCGCATTGACTCAGTGCGGTATTCAGCCTCTCTGGTGTCAATACTCTGATTTTGGGAAAGAAAGAAAAAATCCAAAATCAGACAGATTGTTGAGACCAGAGAGGCTAAGACCGCATTGACTCAGTGCGGTATTCAGCCTCTCTGGTGTCAATACTCTGATTTTGGGGGGGGGGGGGGGGGGGGGGAATCCAAAATCAGACAGAGTGTTGACACCAGAGAGGCTAAAACTGCATTGAATCAGTGTGCTATACAGCCTCTCTGGTGTCAATACTCTGTCTGATTTTGGGGAAAAAAAATCCAAAATCAGACAGAGTGTTGAGACCAGAGAGGCTAAGACTGCATTGACTCAGTGCGGTATTCAGCCTCTCTGGTGTCAAGTCTGATTTTGGGAAGGAAAAAAAAAATCCAAAATCAGACAGAGTGTTGAGACCAGAGAGGCTAAGACCGCATTGACTCAGTGCGGTATTCAGCCTCTCTGGTGTCAAGTCTGATTTTGGGAAGAAAAAAAAAAAATCCAAAATCAGACAGAGTGTTGAGACCAGAGAGGCTAAGACCGCATTGACTCAGTGTGCTATACAGCCGCTCTGGTGTCAATACTCTGTCTGATTTTGGGAGATTTTTTTTATTTTTTCCAAAATCAGACAGAGTGTTGAGACCAGAGAGGCTAAGACCGCATTGACTCAGTGCGGTATTCAGCCTCTCTGGTGTCAATCCTCTGTCTGATTTTGGAAGAAAGAAAAAAAATCCAAAATCAGACAGTGTTGAGACCAGAGAGGCATTGACTCAGTGCGGTATTCAGCCTCTCTGGTGTCAATACTCTGTCTGATTTGGGGAGATTTTTTTTTTTTTTTCCAAAATCAGACAGAGTGTTGAGACCAGAGAGGCTAAGACCGCATTGACTCAGTGCAGTATTCAGCCTCTCTGGTGTCAAGACTGATTTTGGGAAGAATAAAAAAATCAAAAATCAGACAGAGTGTTGAGACCAGAGAGCCTAAGACCGCATTGACTCAGTGCGGTATTCAGCCTCTCTGGTGTCAATACTCTGATTTTGGGAAAAAAAAAAAAAAATCCAAAATGAGACAGAGTGTTGAGACCAGAGAGGCTAAAACCGCATTGACTCAGTGTGCTATACAGCCTCTCTGGTGTCAATACTCAGTCTGATTTTGGGGGGGAAAAAAAAATCCAAAATCAGAGTGTTGAGACCAGAGAGGCTAAGACCGCATTGACTCAGTGCGGTATTCAGCCTCTCTGGTGTCAAGTCTGATTTTGGGAAGAAAAAAAAAAAATCCAAAATCAGACAGAGTGTTGAGACCAGAGAGGCTAAGACCGCATTGACTCAGTGTGCTATACAGCCTCTCTGGTGTCAATACTCTGTCTGATTTTGGGAGATTTTTTTTATTTTTTCCAAAATCAGACAGAGTGTTGAGACCAGAGAGGCTAAGACCGCATTGACTCAGTGCGGTATTCAGCCTCTCTGGTGTCAATCCTCTGTCTGATTTTGGAAGAAAGAAAAAAAATCCAAAATCAGACAGTGTTGAGACCAGAGAGGCATTGACTCAGTGCGGTATTCAGCCTCTCTGGTGTCAATACTCTGTCTGATTTGGGGAGATTTTTTTTTTTTTTCCAAAATCAGACAGAGTGTTGAGACCAGAGAGGCTAAGACCGCATTGACTCAGTGCAGTATTCAGCCTCTCTGGTGTCAAGACTGATTTTGGGAAAAAAAAAAAATCAAAAATCAGACAGAGTGTTGAGACCAGAGAGCCTAAGACCGCATTGACTCAGTGCGGTATTCAGCCTCTCTGGTGTCAATACTCTGATTTTGGGAAAAAAAAAAAAAAAATCCAAAATGAGACAGAGTGTTGAGACCAGAGAGCCTAAGACCGCATTGACTCAGTGCGGTATTCAGCCTCTCTGGTGTCAATACTCTGATTTTGGGGAAAAAAAAAAAAAATCCAAAATCAGACAGAGTGTTGACACCAGAGAGGCTAAAACTGCATTGAATCAGTGTGCTATACAGCCTCTCTGGTGTCAAGTCTGATTTTGGGAAGAAAAAAAAAAATCCAAAATCAGACAGAGTGTTGAGACCAGAGAGGCTATACAGACTCAGTGTGCTATACAGCCTCTCTGGTGTCAATACTCTGTCTGATTTTGGGAGATTTTTTTTATTTTTTCCAAAATCAGACAGAGTGTTGAGACCAGAGAGGCTAAGACCGCATTGACTCAGTGCGGTTTTCAGCCTCTCTGGTGTCAATCCTCTGTCTGATTTTGGAAGAAAGAAAAAAAAACCAAAATCAGACAGTGTTGAGACCAGAGAGGCATTGACTCAGTGCGGTATTCAGCCTCTCTGGTGTCAATACTCTGTCTGATTTGGGGAGATTTTTTTTTTTTTTCCAAAATCAGACAGAGTGTTGAGACCAGAGAGGCTAAGACCGCATTGACTCAGTGCGGTATTCAGCCTCTCTGGTGTCAATACTCTGATTTTGGGAAAAAAAAAAAAAATCCAAAATGAGACAGAGTGTTGAGACCAGAGAGGCTAAAACCGCATTGACTCAGTGTGCTATACAGCCTCTCTGGTGTCAATACTCTGTCTGATTTTGGGGGGAAAAAAAAATCCAAAATCAGACAGAGTGTTGAGACCAGAGAGGCTAAGACCGCATTGACTCAGTGCGGTATTCAGCCTCTCTGGTGTCAATACTCTGATTTTGGGAAAGAAAAAAAAAATCCAAAATCAGACAGATTGTTGAGACCAGAGAGGCTAAGACCGCATTGACTCAGTGCGGTATTCAGCCTCTCTGGTGTCAATACTCTGATTTTGGGGGGGGGGGGGGGGGGAATCCAAAATCAGACAGAGTGTTGACACCAGAGAGGCTAAAACTGCATTGAATCAGTGTGCTATACAGCCTCTCTGGTGTCAATACTCTGTCTGATTTTGGGGAAAAAAAATCCAAAATCAGACAGAGTGTTGAGACCAGAGAGGCTAAGACTGCATTGACTCAGTGCGGTATTCAGCCTCTCTGGTGTCAAGTCTGATTTTGGGAAAAAAAAAAAAATCCAAAATCAGACAGAGTGTTGAGACCAGAGAGGCTAAGACCGCATTGACTCAGTGCGGTATTCAGCCTCTCTGGTGTCAAGTCTGATTTTGGGAAGAAAAAAAAAAAATCCAAAATCAGACAGAGTGTTGAGACCAGAGAGGCTAAGACCGCATTGACTCAGTGTGCTATACAGCCGCTCTGGTGTCAATACTCTGTCTGATTTTGGGAGATTTTTTTTATTTTTTCCAAAATCAGACAGAGTGTTGAGACCAGAGAGGCTAAGACCGCATTGACTCAGTGCGGTATTCAGCCTCTCTGGTGTCAATCCTCTGTCTGATTTTGGAAGAAAGAAAAAAAATCCAAAATCAGACAGTGTTGAGACCAGAGAGGCATTGACTCAGTGCGGTATTCAGCCTCTCTGGTGTCAATACTCTGTCTGATTTGGGGAGATTTTTTTTTTTTTTCCAAAATCAGACAGAGTGTTGAGACCAGAGAGGCTAAGACCGCATTGACTCAGTGCAGTATTCAGCCTCTCTGGTGTCAAGACTGATTTTGGGAAGAAAAAAAAATCAAAAATCAGACAGAGTGTTGAGACCAGAGAGCCTAAGACCGCATTGACTCAGTGCGGTATTCAGCCTCTCTGGTGTCAATACTCTGATTTTGGGAAAAAAAAAAAAAAAATCCAAAATGAGACAGAGTGTTGAGACCAGAGAGCCTAAGACCGCATTGACTCAGTGTGGTATTCAGCCTCTCTGGTGTCAATACTCTGATTTTGGGGGGAAAAAAAAAAAATCCAAAATCAGACAGAGTGTTGACACCAGAGAGGCTAAAACTGCATTGAATCAGTGTGCTATACAGCCTCTCTGGTGTCAAGTCTGATTTTGGGAAGAAAAAAAAAAAATCCAAAATGAGACAGAGTGTTGACACCAGAGAGGCTAAGACCGCATTGACTCAGTGCGGTATTCAGCCTCTCTGGTGTCAAGTCTGATTTTGGGAAAAAAAAATCCAAAATCCAAAATCAGACAGAGTGTTGAGACCAGAGATGCTAAGACCGCATTGACTCAGTGCGGTATTCAGCCTCTCTGGTGTCAAGTCTGATTTTGGAAAAAAAAAAAAAAGAAAATCCAAATTCAGACAGAGTGTTGACACCAGAGAGGCTAAGACCGCATTGACTCAGGGCGGTATTCAGCCTCTCTGGTGTCAAGTCTGATTTTGGAAAAAAAAAAAAAAAATCCAAAATCAGACAGAGTGTTGACACCAGAGAGGCTAAGACCGCATTGACTCAGTGCGGTATTCAGCCTCTCTGGTGTCAAGTCTGATTTTGGAAAAAAAAAAAAAAAAAAAATCCAAAATCAGACAGAGTGTTGAGACCAGAGAGGCTAAGACCGCATTGACTCAGTGCGGTATTCAGCCTCTCTGGTGTCAAGTCTGATTTTGGAAAAAAAAAAAAAAATCCAAAATCAGACAGAGTGTTGACACCAGAGAGGCTAAGACCGCATTGACTTAGTGTGGTATTCAGCCTCTCTGGTGTCAAGTCTGATTTTGGAAAAAAAAAAAAATCCAAAATCAGACAGAGTGTTGACACCAGAGAGGCTAAGACCGCATTGACTCAGTGCGGTATTCAGCCTCTCTGGTGTCAAGTCTGATTTTGGAAAAAAAAAAAAAATCCAAAATCAGACAGAGTGTTGACACCAGAGAGGCTAAGACCGCATTGACTCAGTGCGGTATTCAGCCTCTCTGGTGTCAATCCTCTGTCTTATTTTGGAAGAAAGAAAAAAAATCCAAAATCAGACAGTGTTGAGACCAGAGAGGCATTGACTCAGTGCGGTATTCAGCCTCTCTGGTGTCAATACTCTGTCTGATTTGGGGAGATTTTTTTTATTTTTTCCAAAATCAGACAGAGTGTTGAGACCAGAGAGGCTAAGACCGCATTGACTCAGTGCGGTATTCAGCCTCTCTGGTGTCAATCCTCTGTCTGATTTTGGAAGAAAGAAAAAAAATCCAAAATCAGACAGTGTTGAGACCAGAGAGGCATTGACTCAGTGCGGTATTCAGCCTCTCTGGTGTCAATACTCTGTCTGATTTGGGGAGATTTTTTTTTTTTTTCCAAAATCAGACAGAGTGTTGAGACCAGAGAGGCTAAGACCGCATTGACTCAGTGCGGTATTCAGCCTCTCTGGTGTCAAGTCTGATTTTGGGAAGAAAAAAAAAAAATCCAAAATCAGACAGAGTGTTGAGACCAGAGAGGCTAAGACCGCATTGACTCAGTGTGCTATACAGCCTCTCTGGTGTCAATACTCTGTCTGATTTTGGGAGATTTTTTTTATTTTTTCCAAAATCAGACAGAGTGTTGAGACCAGAGAGGCTAAGACCGCATTGACTCAGTGCGGTATTCAGCCTCTCTGGTGTCAATCCTCTGTCTGATTTTGGAAGAAAGAAAAAAAATCCAAAATCAGACAGTGTTGAGACCAGAGAGGCATTGACTCAGTGCGGTATTCAGCCTCTCTGGTGTCAATACTCTGTCTGATTTGGGGAGATTTTTTTTTTTTTCCAAAATCAGACAGAGTGTTGAGACCAGAGAGGCTAAGACCGCATTGACTCAGTGCAGTATTCAGCCTCTCTGGTGTCAAGACTGATTTTGGGAAGAAAAAAAAAATCAAAAATCAGACAGAGTGTTGAGACCAGAGAGCCTAAGACTGCATTGACTCAGTGCGGTATTCAGCCTCTCTGGTGTCAATACTCTGATTTTGGGAAAAAAAAAAAAAAAATCCAAAATGAGACAGAGTGTTGAGACCAGAGAGCCTAAGACCGCATTGACTCAGTGCGGTATTCAGCCTCTCTGGTGTCAATACTCTGATTTTGGGGAAAAAAAAAAAAATCCAAAATCAGACAGAGTGTTGACACCAGAGAGGCTAAAACTGCATTGAATCAGTGTGCTATACAGCCTCTCTGGTGTCAAGTCTGATTTTGGGAAGAAAAAAAAAAATCCAAAATCAGACAGAGTGTTGAGACCAGAGAGGCTATACAGACTCAGTGTGCTATACAGCCTCTCTGGTGTCAATACTCTGTCTGATTTTGGGAGATTTTTTTTATTTTTTCCAAAATCAGACAGAGTGTTGAGACCAGAGAGGCTAAGACCGCATTGACTCAGTGCGGTTTTCAGCCTCTCTGGTGTCAATCCTCTGTCTGATTTTGGAAGAAAGAAAAAAAATCCAAAATCAGACAGTGTTGAGACCAGAGAGGCATTGACTCAGTGCGGTATTCAGCCTCTCTGGTGTCAATACTCTGTCTGATTTGGGGAGATTTTTTTTTTTTCCAAAATCAGACAGAGTGTTGAGACCAGAGAGGCTAAGACCGCATTGACTCAGTGCGGTATTCAGCCTCTCTGGTGTCAATACTCTGATTTTGGGAAAAAAAAAAAAATCCAAAATGAGACAGAGTGTTGAGACCAGAGAGGCTAAAACCGCATTGACTCAGTGTGCTATACAGCCTCTCTGGTGTCAATACTCTGTCTGATTTTGGGGGGAAAAAAAAATCCAAAATCAGACAGAGTGTTGAGACCAGAGAGGCTAAGACCGCATTGACTCAGTGCGGTATTCAGCCTCTCTGGTGTCAATACTCTGATTTTGGGAAAAAAAAAAAAATCCAAAATCAGACAGATTGTTGAGACCAGAGAGGCTAAGACCGCATTGACTCAGTGCGGTATTCAGCCTCTCTGGTGTCAATACTCTGATTTTAAGGGGGGGGGGGGGGGGGGGAATCCAAAATCAGACAGAGTGTTGACACCAGAGAGGCTAAAACTGCATTGAATCAGTGTGCTATACAGCCTCTCTGGTGTCAATACTCTGTCTGATTTTGGGGAAAAAAAATCCAAAATCAGACAGAGTGTTGAGACCAGAGAGGCTAAGACTGCTGACTCAGTGCGGTATTCAGCCTCTCTGGTGTCAAGTCTGATTTTGGGAAAAAAAAAAAAATCCAAAATCAGACAGAGTGTTGAGACCAGAGAGGCTAAGACCGCATTGACTCAGTGCGGTATTCAGCCTCTCTGGTGTCAAGTCTGATTTTGGGAAGAAAAAAAAAAAATCCAAAATCAGACAGAGTGTTGAGACCAGAGAGGCTAAGACCGCATTGGCTCAGTGTGCTATACAGCCGCTCTGGTGTCAATACTCTGTCTGATTTTGGGAGATTTTTTTTATTTTTTCCAAAATCAGACAGAGTGTTGAGACCAGAGAGGCTAAGACCGCATTGACTCAGTGCGGTATTCAGCCTCTCTGGTGTCAATCCTCTGTCTGATTTTGGAAGAAAGAAAAAAAATCCAAAATCAGACAGTGTTGAGACCAGAGAGGCATTGACTCAGTGCGGTATTCAGCCTCTCTGGTGTCAATACTCTGTCTGATTTGGGGAGATTTTTTTTTTTTTTCCAAAATCAGACAGAGTGTTGAGACCAGAGAGGCTAAGACCGCATTGACTCAGTGCAGTATTCAGCCTCTCTGGTGTCAAGACTGATTTTGGGAAGAAAAAAAAAAATCAAAAATCAGACAGAGTGTTGAGACCAGAGAGCCTAAGACCGCATTGACTCAGTGCGGTATTCAGCCTCTCTGGTGTCAATACTCTGATTTTGGGAAAAAAAAAAAAAAATCCAAAATGAGACAGAGTGTTGAGACCAGAGAGGCTAAAACCGCATTGACTCAGTGTGCTATACAGCCTCTCTGGTGTCAATACTCAGTCTGATTTTGGGGGGGAAAAAAAAATCCAAAATCAGACAGAGTGTTGAGACCAGAAAGGCTAAGACCGCATTGACTCAGTGCGGTATTCAGCCTCTCTGGTGTCAAGTCTGATTTTGGGAAAAAAAAAAAAATCCAAAATCAGACAGTGTTGAGACCAGAGAGGCTAAGACCGCATTGACTCAGTGCGGTATTCAGCCTCTCTGGTGTCAATACTCTGATTTTGGGAAAAAAAAAAAAAAATCCAAAATCAGACAGAGTGTTGACACCAGAGAGGCTAAAACTGCATTGAATCAGTGTGCTATACAGCCTCTCTGGTGTCAAGTCTGATTTTGGGAGAAAAAAAAATCCAAAATCAGACAGAGTGTTGAGACCAGAGAGGCTAAGACCGCATTGACTCAGTGCGGTATTCAGCCTCTCTGGTGTCAATACTCTGATTTTGGGAAAGAAAAAAAAAATCCAAAATCAGACAGATTGTTGAGACCAGAGAGCCTAAGACCGCATTGACTCAGTGCGGTATTCAGCCTCTCTGGTGTCAATACTCTGATTTTGGGGGAAAAAAAAAAAATCCAAAATCAGACAGAGTGTTGACACCAGAGAGGCTAAAACTGCATTGAATCAGTGTGCTATACAGCCTCTCTGGTGTCAATACTCTGTCTGATTTTGGGGAAAAAAAAATCCAAAATCAGACAGAGTGTTGAGACCAGAGAGGCTAAGACCGCATTGACTCAGTGCGGTATTCAGCCTCTCTGGTGTCAAGTCTGATTTTGGGAAGAAAAAAAAAAAATCCAAAATCAGACAGAGTGTTGAGACCAGAGAGGCTAAGACCGCATTGACTCAGTGCGGTATTCAGCCTCTCTGGTGTCAAGTCTGATTTTGGGAAGAAAAAAAAAAAATCCAAAATCAGACAGAGTGTTGAGACCAGAAAGGCTAAGACCGCATTGACTCAGTGCGGTATTCAGCCTCTCTGGTGTCAAGTCTGATTTTCGGAAAAAAAAAAAAAATCCAAAATCAGACAGTGTTGAGACCAGAGAGGCTAAGACCGCATTGACTCAGTGCGGTATTCAGCCTCTCTGGTGTCAATACTCTGATTTTGGGAAAAAAAAAAAAAAAATCCAAAATCAGACAGAGTGTTGACACCAGAGAGGCTAAAACTGCATTGAATCAGTGTGCTATACAGCCTCTCTGGTGTCAAGTCTGATTTTGGGAGAAAAAAAAAATCCAAAATCAGACAGAGTGTTGAGACCAGAGAGGCTAAGACCGCATTGACTCAGTGCGGTATAAAGCCTCTCTGGTGTCAATACTCTGATTTTGGGAAAGAAAAAAAAAATCCAAAATCAGACAGATTGTTGAGACCAGAGAGCCTAAGACCGCATTGACTCAGTGCGGTATTCAGCCTCTCTGGTGTCAATACTCTGATTTTGGGGGGGAAAAAAAAAATCCAAAATCAGACAGAGTGTTGACACCAGAGAGGCTAAAACTGCATTGAATCAGTGTGCTATACAGCCTCTCTGGTGTCAATACTCTGTCTGATTTTGGGGAAAAAAAAATCCAAAATCAGACAGAGTGTTGAGACCAGAGAGGCTATACAGACTCAGTGTGCTATACAGCCTCTCTGGTGTCAATACTCTGTCTGATTTTGGGAGATTTTTTTTATTTTTTCCAAAATCAGACAGAGTGTTGAGACCAGAGAGGCTAAGACCGCATTGACTCAGTGCGGTTTTAAGCCTCTCTGGTGTCAATCCTCTGTCTGATTTTGGAAGAAAGAAAAAAAATCCAAAATCAGACAGTGTTGAGACCAGAGAGGCATTGACTCAGTGCGGTATTCAGCCTCTCTGGTGTCAATACTCTGTCTGATTTGGGGAGATTTTTTTTTTTTCCAAAATCAGACAGAGTGTTGAGACCAGAGAGGCTAAGACCGCATTGACTCAGTGCGGTATTCAGCCTCTCTGGTGTCAATACTCTGATTTTGGGAAAAAAAAAAAAATCCAAAATGAGACAGAGTGTTGAGACCAGAGAGGCTAAAACCGCATTGACTCAGTGTGCTATACAGCCTCTCTGGTGTCAATACTCTGTCTGATTTTGGGGGGAAAAAAAAATCCAAAATCAGACAGAGTGTTGAGACCAGAGAGGCTAAGACCGCATTGACTCAGTGCGGTATTCAGCCTCTCTGGTGTCAATACTCTGATTTTGGGAAAGAAAAAAAAAATCCAAAATCAGACAGATTGTTGAGACCAGAGAGGCTAAGACCGCATTGACTCAGTGCGGTATTCAGCCTCTCTGGTGTCAATACTCTGATTTTAAGGGGGGGGGGGGGGGGGGAATCCAAAATCAGACAGAGTGTTGACACCAGAGAGGCTAAAACTGCATTGAATCAGTGTGCTATACAGCCTCTCTGGTGTCAATACTCTGTCTGATTTTGGGGAAAAAAAATCCAAAATCAGACAGAGTGTTGAGACCAGAGAGGCTAAGACTGCTGACTCAGTGCGGTATTCAGCCTCTCTGGTGTCAAGTCTGATTTTGGGGAAAAAAAAAAAAATCCAAAATCAGACAGAGTGTTGAGACCAGAGAGGCTAAGACCGCATTGACTCAGTGCGGTATTCAGCCTCTCTGGTGTCAAGTCTGATTTTGGGAAGAAAAAAAAAAAATCCAAAATCAGACAGAGTGTTGAGACCAGAGAGGCTAAGACCGCATTGGCTCAGTGTGCTATACAGCCGCTCTGGTGTCAATTCTCTGTCTGATTTTGGGAGATTTTTTTTATTTTTTCCAAAATCAGACAGAGTGTTGAGACCAGAGAGGCTAAGACCGCATTGACTCAGTGCGGTATTCAGCCTCTCTGGTGTCAATCCTCTGTCTGATTTTGGAAGAAAGAAAAAAAATCCAAAATCAGACAGTGTTGAGACCAGAGAGGCATTGACTCAGTGCGGTATTCAGCCTCTCTGGTGTCAATACTCTGTCTGATTTGGGGAGATTTTTTTTTTTTTTTCCAAAATCAGACAGAGTGTTGAGACCAGAGAGGCTAAGACCGCATTGACTCAGTGCAGTATTCAGCCTCTCTGGTGTCAAGACTGATTTTGGGAAGAAAAAAAAAAATCAAAAATCAGACAGAGTGTTGAGACCAGAGAGCCTAAGACCGCATTGACTCAGTGCGGTATTCAGCCTCTCTGGTGTCAATACTCTGATTTTGGGGAAAAAAAAAAAAAATCCAAAATGAGACAGAGTGTTGAGACCAGAGAGGCTAAAACCGCATTGACTCAGTGTGCTATACAGCCTCTCTGGTGTCAATACTCAGTCTGATTTTGGGGGGAAAAAAAAAATCCAAAATCAGACAGAGTGTTGAGACCAGAAAGGCTAAGACCGCATTGACTCAGTGCGGTATTCAGCCTCTCTGGTGTCAAGTCTGATTTTGGGAAAAAAAAAAAAATCCAAAATCAGACAGTGTTGAGACCAGAGAGGCTAAGACCGCATTGACTCAGTGCGGTATTCAGCCTCTCTGGTGTCAATACTCTGATTTTGGGAAAAAAAAAAAAAAATCCAAAATCAGACAGAGTGTTGACACCAGAGAGGCTAAAACTGCATTGAATCAGTGTGCTATACAGCCTCTCTGGTGTCAAGTCTGATTTTGGGAGAAAAAAAAATCCAAAATCAGACAGAGTGTTGAGACCAGAGAGGCTAAGACCGCATTGACTCAGTGCGGTATTCAGCCTCTCTGGTGTCAATACTCTGATTTTGGGAAAGAAAAAAAAAATCCAAAATCAGACAGATTGTTGAGACCAGAGAGCCTAAGACCGCATTGACTCAGTGCGGTATTCAGCCTCTCTGGTGTCAATACTCTGATTTTGGGGAAAAAAAAAAAAATCCAAAATCAGACAGAGTGTTGACACCAGAGAGGCTAAAACTGCATTGAATCAGTGTGCTATACAGCCTCTCTGGTGTCAATACTCTGTCTGATTTTGGGGGAAAAAAAATCCAAAATCAGACAGAGTGTTGAGACCAGAGAGGCTAAGACCGCATTGACTCAGTGCGGTATTCAGCCTCTCTGGTGTCAAGTCTGATTTTGGGAAGAAAAAAAAAAATCCAAAATCAGACAGAGTGTTGAGACCAGAGAGGCTAAGACCGCATTGACTCAGTGCGGTATTCAGCCTCTCTGGTGTCAAGTCTGATTTTGGGAAGAAAAAAAAAAAATCCAAAATCAGACAGAGTGTTGAGACCAGAAAGGCTAAGACCGCATTGACTCAGTGCGGTATTCAGCCTCTCTGGTGTCAAGTCTGATTTTCGGAAAAAAAAAAAAATCCAAAATCAGACAGTGTTGAGACCAGAGAGGCTAAGACCGCATTGACTCAGTGCGGTATTCAGCCTCTCTGGTGTCAATACTCTGATTTTGGGAAAAAAAAAAAAAAAATCCAAAATCAGACAGAGTGTTGACACCAGAGAGGCTAAAACTGCATTGAATCAGTGTGCTATACAGCCTCTCTGGTGTCAAGTCTGATTTTGGGAGAAAAAAAAAATCCAAAATCAGACAGAGTGTTGAGACCAGAGAGGCTAAGACCGCATTGACTCAGTGCGGTATTCAGCCTCTCTGGTGTCAATACTCTGATTTTGGGAAAGAAAAAAAAAATCCAAAATCAGACAGATTGTTGAGACCAGAGAGCCTAAGACCGCATTGACTCAGTGCGGTATTCAGCCTCTCTGGTGTCAATACTCTGATTTTGGGGAAAAAAAAAAAAATCCAAAATCAGACAGAGTGTTGACACCAGAGAGGCTAAAACTGCATTGAATCAGTGTGCTATACAGCCTCTCTGGTGTCAATACTCTGTCTGATTTTGGGGAAAAAAAAATCCAAAATCAGACAGAGTGTTGAGACCAGAGAGGCTAAGACCGCATTGACTCAGTGCGGTATTCAGCCTCTCTGGTGTCAAGTCTGATTTTGGGAAGAAAAAAAAAAATCCAAAATCAGACAGAGTGTTGAGACCAGAGAGGCTAAGACCGCATTGACTCAGTGTGCTATACAGCCTCTCTGGTGTCAATACTCTGTCTGATTTTGGGAGATTTTTTTTATTTTTTCCAAAATCAGACAGAGTGTTGAGACCAGAGAGGCTAAGACCGCATTGACTCAGTGCGGTATTCAGCCTCTCTGGTGTCAATCCTCTGTCTGATTTTGGAAGAAAGAAAAAAAATCTAAAATCAGACAGTGTTGAGACCAGAGAGCCTAAGACCACATTGACTCAGTGCGGTATTCAGCCTCTCTGGTGTCAATACTCTGATTTTGGGGGAAAAAAAAAAAAAAATCCAAAATCAGACAGAGTGTTGACACCAGAGAGGCTAAAACTGCATTGAATCAGTGTGCTATACAGCCTCTCTGGTGTCAATACTCTGTCTGATTTTGGGGAAAAAAAAATCCAAAATCAGACAGAGTGTTGAGACCAGAGAGGCTAAGACCGCATTGACTCAGTGCGGTATTCAGCCTCTCTGGTGTCAATCCTCTGTCTGATTTTGGAAGAAAGAAAAAAAATCCAAAATCAGACAGTGTTGAGACCAGAGAGGCATTGACTCAGTGCGGTATTCAGCCTCTCTGGTGTCAATACTCTGTCTGATTTGGGGAGATTTTTTTTTTTTTCCAAAATCAGACAGAGTGTTGAGACCAGAGAGGCTAAGACCGCATTGACTCAGTGCAGTATTCAGCCTCTCTGGTGTCAAGACTGATTTTGGGAAGAAGAAAAAAAATCAAAAATCAGACAGAGTGTTGAGACCAGAGAGCCTAAGACCGCATTGACTCAGTGCGGTATTCAGCCTCTCTGGTGTCAATACTCTGATTTTGGGAAAAAAAAAAAAAAAATCCAAAATGAGACAGAGTGTTGAGACCAGAGAGCCTAAGACCGCATTGACTCAGTGCGGTATTCAGCCTCTCTGGTGTCAATACTCTGATTTTGGGAAAAAAAAAAAAATCCAAAATGAGACAGAGTGTTGAGACCAGAGAGGCTAAAACCGCATTGACTCAGTGTGCTATACAGCCTCTCTGGTGTCAATACTCTGTCTGATTTTGGGGGGGAAAAAAAATCCAAAATCAGACAGAGTGTTGAGACCAGAGAGGCTAAGACCGCATTGACTCAGTGCGGTATTCAGCCTCTCTGGTGTCAATACTCTGATTTTGGGAAAGAAAAAAAAAATCCAAAATCAGACAGATTGTTGAGACCAGAGAGGCTAAGACCGCATTGACTCAGTGCGGTATTCAGCCTCTCTGGTGTCAATACTCTGATTTTAAGGGGGGGGGGGGGGGGGAATCCAAAATCAGACAGAGTGTTGACACCAGAGAGGCTAAAACTGCATTGAATCAGTGTGCTATACAGCCTCTCTGGTGTCAATACTCTGTCTGATTTTGGGGAAAAAAAATCCAAAATCAGACAGAGTGTTGAGACCAGAGAGGCTAAGACTGCTGACTCAGTGCGGTATTCAGCCTCTCTGGTGTCAAGTCTGATTTTGGGAAAAAAAAAAAATCCGAAATCAGACAGAGTGTTGAGACCAGAGAGGCTAAGACCGCATTGACTCAGTGCGGTATTCAGCCTCTCTGGTGTCAAGTCTGATTTTGGGAAGAAAAAAAAAAAATCCAAAATCAGACAGAGTGTTGAGACCAGAGAGGCTAAGACCGCATTGGCTCAGTGTGCTATACAGCCGCTCTGGTGTCAATACTCTGTCTGATTTTGGGAGATTTTTTTTATTTTTTCCAAAATCAGACAGAGTGTTGAGACCAGAGAGGCTAAGACCGCATTGACTCAGTGCGGTATTCAGCCTCTCTGGTGTCAATCCTCTGTCTGATTTTGGAAGAAAGAAAAAAAATCCAAAATCAGACAGTGTTGAGACCAGAGAGGCATTGACTCAGTGCGGTATTCAGCCTCTCTGGTGTCAATACTCTGTCTGATTTGGGGAGATTTTTTTTTTTTTTTCCAAAATCAGACAGAGTGTTGAGACCAGAGAGGCTAAGACCGCATTGACTCAGTGCAGTATTCAGCCTCTCTGGTGTCAAGACTGATTTTGGGAAGAAAAAAAAAAATCAAAAATCAGACAGAGTGTTGAGACCAGAGAGCCTAAGACCGCATTGACTCAGTGCGGTATTCAGCCTCTCTGGTGTCAATACTCTGATTTTGGGAAAAAAAAAAAAAAATCCAAAATGAGACAGAGTGTTGAGACCAGAGAGGCTAAAACCGCATTGACTCAGTGTGCTATACAGCCTCTCTGGTGTCAATACTCAGTCTGATTTTGGGGGGAAAAAAAAAATCCAAAATCAGACAGAGTGTTGAGACCAGAAAGGCTAAGACCGCATTGACTCAGTGCGGTATTCAGCCTCTCTGGTGTCAAGTCTGATTTTGGGAAAAAAAAAAAAATCCAAAATCAGACAGTGTTGAGACCAGAGAGGCTAAGACCGCATTGACTCAGTGCGGTATTCAGCCTCTCTGGTGTCAATACTCTGATTTTGGGGGAAAAAAAAAAAAATCCAAAATCAGACAGAGTGTTGACACCAGAGAGGCTAAAACTGCATTGAATCAGTGTGCTATACAGCCTCTCTGGTGTCAAGTCTGATTTTGGGAGAAAAAAAAATCCAAAATCAGACAGAGTGTTGAGACCAGAGAGGCTAAGACCGCATTGACTCAGTGCGGTATTCAGCCTCTCTGGTGTCAATACTCTGATTTTGGGAAAGAAAAAAAAAATCCAAAATCAGACAGATTGTTGAGACCAGAGAGCCTAAGACCGCATTGACTCAGTGCGGTATTCAGCCTCTCTGGTGTCAATACTCTGATTTTGGGGAAAAAAAAAAAATCCAAAATCAGACAGAGTGTTGACACCAGAGAGGCTAAAACTGCATTGAATCAGTGTGCTATACAGCCTCTCTGGTGTCAATACTCTGTCTGATTTTGGGGAAAAAAAAATCCAAAATCAGACAGAGTGTTGAGACCAGAGAGGCTAAGACCGCATTGACTCAGTGCGGTATTCAGCCTCTCTGGTGTCAAGTCTGATTTTGGGAAGAAAAAAAAAAAATCCAAAATCAGACAGAGTGTTGAGACCAGAGAGGCTAAGACCGCATTGACTCAGTGCGGTATTCAGCCTCTCTGGTGTCAAGTCTGATTTTGGGAAGAAAAAAAAAAAATCCAAAATCAGACAGAGTGTTGAGACCAGAAAGGCTAAGACCGCATTGACTCAGTGCGGTATTCAGCCTCTCTGGTGTCAAGTCTGATTTTCGGAAAAAAAAAAAAATCCAAAATCAGACAGTGTTGAGACCAGAGAGGCTAAGACCGCATTGACTCAGTGCGGTATTCAGCCTCTCTGGTGTCAATACTCTGATTTTGGGAAAAAAAAAAAAAAAATCCAAAATCAGACAGAGTGTTGACACCAGAGAGGCTAAAACTGCATTGAATCAGTGTGCTATACAGCCTCTCTGGTGTCAAGTCTGATTTTGGGAGAAAAAAAAAATCCAAAATCAGACAGAGTGTTGAGACCAGAGAGGCTAAGACCGCATTGACTCAGTGCGGTATTCAGCCTCTCTGGTGTCAATACTCTGATTTTGGGAAAGAAAAAAAAAATCCAAAATCAGACAGATTGTTGAGACCAGAGAGCCTAAGACCGCATTGACTCAGTGCGGTATTCAGCCTCTCTGGTGTCAATACTCTGATTTTGGGGGGAAAAAAAAAAATCCAAAATCAGACAGAGTGTTGACACCAGAGAGGCTAAAACTGCATTGAATCAGTGTGCTATACAGCCTCTCTGGTGTCAATACTCTGTCTGATTTTGGGGGAAAAAAAATCCAAAATCAGACAGAGTGTTGAGACCAGAGAGGCTAAGACCGCATTGACTCAGTGCAGTATTCAGCCTCTCTGGTGTCAAGTCTGATTTTGGGAAGAAAAAAAAAAAATCCAAAATCAGACAGAGTGTTGAGACCAGAGAGGCTAAGACCGCATTGACTCAGTGTGCTATACAGCCTCTCTGGTGTCAATACTCTGTCTGATTTTGGGAGATTTTTTTTATTTTTTCCAAAATCAGACAGAGTGTTGAGACCAGAGAGGCTAAGACCGCATTGACTCAGTGCGGTATTCAGCCTCTCTGGTGTCAATCCTCTGTCTGATTTTGGAAGAAAGAAAAAAAATCTAAAATCAGACAGTGTTGAGACCAGAGAGGCATTGACTCAGTGCGGTATTCAGCCTCTCTGGTGTCAATACTCTGTCTGATTTCGGGAGATTTTTTTTTTTTTTCCAAAATCAGACAGAGTGTTGAGACCAGAGAGGCTAAGACCGCATTGACTCAGTGCAGTATTCAGCCTCTCTGGTGTCAAGACTGATTTTGGGAAAAAAAAAAAATCAAAAATCAGACAGAGTGTTGAGACCAGAGAGCCTAAGACCGCATTGACTCAGTGCGGTATTCAGCCTCTCTGGTGTCAATACTCTGATTTTGGGAAAAAAAAAAAAAATCCAAAATGAGACAGAGTGTTGAGACCAGAGAGGCTAAAACCGCATTGACTCAGTGTGCTATACAGCCTCTCTGGTGTCAATACTCTGTCTGATTTTGGGGAAAAAAAAAAAAATCCAAAATCAGACAGAGTGTTGAGACCAGAGAGGCTAAGACCGCATTGACTCAGTGCGGTATTCAGCCTCTCTGGTGTCAAGTCTGATTTTGGGAAAAAAAAAAAAATCCAAAATCAGACAGTGTTGAGACCAGAGAGGCTAAGACCGCATTGACTCAGTGCGGTATTCAGCCTCTCTGGTGTCAATACTCTGATTTTGGGAAAAAAAAAAAAAAAATCCAAAATCAGACAGAGTGTTGACACCAGAGAGGCTAAAACTGCATTGAATCAGTGTGCTATACAGCCTCTCTGGTGTCAAGTCTGATTTTGGGAAAAAAAAAAATCCAAAATCAGACAGAGTGTTGAGACCAGAGAGGCTAAGACCGCATTGACTCAGTGCGGTATTCAGCCTCTCTGGTGTCAATAATCTGATTTTGGGAAAGAAAAAAAAAATCCAAAATCAGACAGATTGTTGAGACCAGAGAGCCTAAGACCACATTGACTCAGTGCGGTATTCAGCCTCTCTGGTGTCAATACTCTGATTTTGGGGAAAAAAAAAAAAAAAAATCCAAAATCAGACAGAGTGTTGACACCAGAGAGGCTAAAACTGCATTGAATCAGTGTGCTATACAGCCTCTCTGGTGTCAATACTCTGTCTGATTTTGGGGAAAAAAAAATCCAAAATCAGACAGAGTGTTGAGACCAGAGAGGCTAAGACCGCATTGACTCAGTGCGGTATTCAGCCTCTCTGGTGTCAAGTCTGATTTTGGGAAGAAAAAAAAAAATCCAAAATCAGACAGAGTGTTGAGACCAGAGAGGCTAAGACCGCATTGACTCAGTGTGCTATACAGCCTCTCTGGTGTCAATACTCTGTCTGATTTTGGGAGATTTTTTTTATTTTTTCCAAAATCAGACAGAGTGTTGAGACCAGAGAGGCTGAGACCGCATTGACTCAGTGCGGTATTCAGCCTCTCTGGTGTCAATACTCTGATTTTGGGAAAGAAAAAAAAAATCCAAAATCAGACAGATTGTTGAGACCAGAGAGCCTAAGACCACATTGACTCAGTGCGGTATTCAGCCTCTCTGGTGTCAATACTCTGATTTTGGGGGGGAAAAAAAAAAGAATCCAAAATCAGACAGAGTGTTGACACCAGAGAGGCTAAAACTGCATTGAATCAGTGTGCTATACAGCCTCTCTGGTGTCAATACTCTGTCTGATTTTGGGGAAAAAAAAATCCAAAATCAGACAGAGTGTTGAGACCAGAAAGGCTAAGACCGCATTGACTCAGTGCGGTATTCAGCCTCTCTGGTGTCAAGTCTGATTTTGGGAAGAAAAAAAAAAATCCAAAATCAGACAGAGTGTTGAGACCAGAGAGGCTAAGACCGCATTGACTCAGTGTGCTATACAGCCTCTCTGGTGTCAATACTCTGTCTGATTTTGGGAGATTTTTTTTATTTTTTCCAAAATCAGACAGAGTGTTGAGACCAGAGAGGCTAAGACCGCATTGACTCAGTGCGGTATTCAGCCTCTCTGGTGTCAATCCTCTGTCTGATTTTGGAAGAAAGAAAAAAAATCTAAAATCAGACAGTGTTGAGACCAGAGAGGCATTGACTCAGTGCGGTATTCAGCCTCTCTGGTGTCAATACTCTGTCTGATTTGGGGAGATTTTTTTTTTTTTTCCAAAATCAGACAGAGTGTTGAGACCAGAGAGCCTAAGACCGCATTGACTCAGTGCGGTATTCAGCCTCTCTGGTGTCAATACTCTGATTTTGGGAAAAAAAAAAAAAAATCCAAAATGAGACAGAGTGTTGAGACCAGAGAGGCTAAAACCGCATTGACTCAGTGTGCTATACAGCCTCTCTGGTGTCAATACTCAGTCTGATTTTGGGGGGGAAAAAAAAATCCAAAATCAGACAGAGTGTTGAGACCAGAGAGGCTAAGACCGCATTGACTCAGTGCGGTATTCAGCCTCTCTGGTGTCAAGTCTGATTTTGGGAAAAAAAAAAAATCCAAAATCAGACAGTGTTGAGACCAGAGAGGCTAAGACCGCATTGACTCAGTGCGGTATTCAGCCTCTCTGGTGTCAATACTCTGATTTTGGGAAAAAAAAAAAAAAAAATCCAAAATCAGACAGAGTGTTGACACCAGAGAGGCTAAAACTGCATTGAATCAGTGTGCTATACAGCCTCTCTGGTGTCAAGTCTGATTTTTGGAGAAAAAAAAAATCCAAAATCAGACAGAGTGTTGAGACCAGAGAGGCTAAGACCGCATTGACTCAGTGCGGTATTCAGCCTCTCTGGTGTCAATACTCTGATTTTGGGAAAGAAAAAAAAAATCCAAAATCAGACAGATTGTTGAGACCAGAGAGCCTAAGACCGCATTGACTCAGTGCGGTATTCAGCCTCTCTGGTGTCAATACTCTGATTTTGGGGAAAAAAAAAAAATCCAAAATCAGACAGAGTGTTGACACCAGAGAGGCTAAAACTGCATTGAATCAGTGTGCTATACAGCCTCTCTGGTGTCAAGTCTGATTTTGGGAAGAAAAAAAAAAAATCCAAAATCAGACAGAGTGTTGAGACCAGAGAGGCTATACAGACTCAGTGTGCTATACAGCCTCTCTGGTGTCAATACTCTGTCTGATTTTGGGAGATTTTTTTTATTTTTTCCAAAATCAGACAGAGTGTTGAGACCAGAGAGGCTAAGACCGCATTGACTCAGTGCGGTTTTCAGCCTCTCTGGTGTCAATCCTCTGTCTGATTTTGGAAGAAAGAAAAAAAATCCAAAATCAGACAGTGTTGAGACCAGAGAGGCATTGACTCAGTGCGGTATTCAGCCTCTCTGGTGTCAATACTCTGTCTGATTTGGGGAGATTTTTTTTTTTTTTCCAAAATCAGACAGAGTGTTGAGACCAGAGAGGCTAAGACCGCATTGACTCAGTGCGGTATTCAGCCTCTCTGGTGTCAATACTCTGATTTTGGGAAAAAAAAAAAATCCAAAATGAGACAGAGTGTTGAGACCAGAGAGGCTAAAACCGCATTGACTCAGTGTGCTATACAGCCTCTCTGGTGTCAATACTCTGTCTGATTTTGGGGGGGGAAAAAAATCCAAAATCAGACAGAGTGTTGAGACCAGAGAGGCTAAGACCGCATTGACTCAGTGCGGTATTCAGCCTCTCTGGTGTCAATACTCTGATTTTGGGAAAGAAAAAAAAAATCCAAAATCAGACAGATTGTTGAGACCAGAGAGGCTAAGACCGCATTGACTCAGTGCGGTATTCAGCCTCTCTGGTGTCAATACTCTGATTTTAAGGGGGGGGGGGGGGGGGGGAATCCAAAATCAGACAGAGTGTTGACACCAGAGAGGCTAAAACTGCATTGAATCAGTGTGCTATACAGCCTCTCTGGTGTCAATACTCTGTCTGATTTTGGGGGAAAAAAATCCAAAATCAGACAGAGTGTTGAGACCAGAGAGGCTAAGACTGCATTGACTCAGTGCGGTATTCAGCCTCTCTGGTGTCAAGTCTGATTTTGGGAAAAAAAAAAAAATCCAAAATCAGACAGAGTGTTGAGACCAGAGAGGCTAAGACCGCATTGACTCAGTGCGGTATTCAGCCTCTCTGGTGTCAAGTCTGATTTTGGGAAGAAAAAAAAAAAATCCAAAATCAGACAGAGTGTTGAGACCAGAGAGGCTAAGACCGCATTGACTCAGTGCGGTATTCAGCCTCTCTGGTGTCAATCCTCTGTCTGATTTTGGAAGAAAGAAAAAAAATCCAAAATCAGACAGTGTTGAGACCAGAGAGGCATTGACTCAGTGCGGTATTCAGCCTCTCTGGTGTCAATACTCTGTCTGATTTGGGGAGATTTTTTTTTTTTTTTCCAAAATCAGACAGAGTGTTGAGACCAGAGAGGCTAAGACCGCATTGACTCAGTGCAGTATTCAGCCTCTCTGGTGTCAATACTCTGATTTTAGGAAAAAAAAAAAAAAAATCCAAAATGAGACAGAGTGTTGAGACCAGAGAGGCTAAAACCGCATTGACTCAGTGTGCTATACAGCCTCTCTGGTGTCAATACTCTGATTTTGGGAAAAAAAAAAAAAAAATCCAAAATGAGACAGAGTGTTGAGACCAGAGAGGCTAAAACCGCATTGACTCAGTGTGCTATACAGCCTCTCTGGTGTCAATACTCTGTCTGATTTTGGGGGGGGGGGGGGAAATCCAAAATTAGACAGAGTGTTGAGACCAGAGAGGCTAAGACCGCATTGACTCAGTGCGGTATTCAGCCTCTCTGGTGTCAAGTCTGATTTTGGGAAAGAAAAAAAAAATCCAAAATCAGACAGAGTGTTGAGACCAGAGAGGCTAAGACCGCATTGACTCAGTGCGGTATTCAGCCTCTCTGGTGTCAAGTCTGATTTTGGAAAAAAAAAAAAAAATCCAAAATCAGACAGAGTGTTGACACCAGAGAGGCTAAAACTGCATTGAATCAGTGTGCTATACAGCCTCTCTGGTGTCAAGTCTGATTTTGGGAAGAAAAAAAAAAAATCCAAAATCAGACAGAGTGTTGAGACCAGTGTTGAGATCAGTGTTGAGATCAGTGTTGAGATCAGTGTTGAGATCAGTGTGCTATACAGCCTCTCTGGTGTCAATACTCTGTCTGATTTTGGGAGATTTTTTTTATTTTTTCCAAAATCAGACAGAGTGTTGAGACCAGAGAGGCTAAGACCGCATTGACTCAGTGCGGTTTTCAGCCTCTCTGGTGTCAATCCTCTGTCTGATTTTGGAAGAAAGAAAAAAAATCCAAAATCAGACAGTGTTGAGACCAGAGAGGCATTGACTCAGTGCGGTATTCAGCCTCTCTGGTGTCAATACTCTGTCTGATTTCGGGAGATTTTTTTTTTTTTTCCAAAATCAGACAGAGTGTTGAGACCAGAGAGGCTAAGACCTCATTGACTCAGTGCGGTATTCAGCCTCTCTGGTGTCAATACTCTGATTTTGGGAAAAAAAAAAAATCCAAAATGAGACAGAGTGTTGAGACCAGAGAGGCTAAAACCGCATTGACTCAGTGTGCTATACAGCATCTCTGGTGTCAATACTCTGTCTGATTTTGGGGGGGAAAAAAAATCCAAAATCAGACAGAGTGTTGAGACCAGAGAGGCTAAGACCGCATTGACTCAGTGCGGTATTCAGCCTCTCTGGTGTCAATACTCTGATTTTGGGAAAGAAAAAAAAAATCCAAAATCAGACAGATTGTTGAGACCAGAGAGGCTAAGACCGCATTGACTCAGTGCGGTATTCAGCCTCTCTGGTGTCAATACTCTGATTTTAAGGGGGGGGGGGGGAATCCAAAATCAGACAGAGTGTTGACACCAGAGAGGCTAAAACTGCATTGAATCAGTGTGCTATACAGCCTCTCTGGTGTCAATACTCTGTCTGATTTTGGGGAAAAAAAATCCAAAATCAGACAGAGTGTTGAGACCAGAGAGGCTAAGACTGCATTGACTCAGTGCGGTATTCAGCCTCTCTGGTGTCAAGTCTGATTTTGGGAAAAAAAAAAAAATCCAAAATCAGACAGAGTGTTGAGACCAGAGAGGCTAAGACCGCATTGACTCAGTGCGGTATTCAGCATCTCTGGTGTCAAGTCTGATTTTGGGAAGAAAAAAAAAAAATCCAAAATCAGACAGAGTGTTGAGACCAGAGAGGCTAAGACCGCATTGACTCAGTGCGGTATTCAGCCTCTCTGGTGTCAATCCTCTGTCTGATTTTGGAAGAAAGAAAAAAAATCCAAAATCAGACAGTGTTGAGACCAGAGAGGCATTGACTCAGTGCAGTATTCAGCCTCTCTGGTGTCAATACTCTGTCTGATTTGGGGAGATTTTTTTTTTTTTTTCCAAAATCAGACAGAGTGTTGAGACCAGAGAGGCTAAGACCGCATTGACTCAGTGCGGTATTCAGCCTCTCTGGTGTCAATACTCTGATTTTGGGAAAGAAAAAAAAAATCCAAAATCAGACAGATTGTTGAGACCAGAGAGCCTAAGACCACATTGACTCAGTGCGGTATTCAGCCTCTCTGGTGTCAATACTCTGATTTTGGGGGGAGAAAAAAAAAAAAATCCAAAATCAGACAGAGTGTTGACACCAGAGAGGCTAAAACTGCATTGAATCAGTGTGCTATACAGCCTCTCTGGTGTCAATACTCTGTCTGATTTTGGGGAAAAAAAAATCCAAAATCAGACAGAGTGTTGAGACCAGAGAGGCTAAAACCGCATTGACTCAGTGCGGTATTCAGCCTCTCTGGTGTCAAGTCTGATTTTGGGAAGAAAAAAAAAAAATCCAAAATCAGACAGAGTGTTGAGACCAGAGAGGCTAAGACCGCATTGACTCAGTGTGCTATACAGCCTCTCTGGTGTCAATACTCTGTCTGATTTTGGGAGATTTTTTTTATTTTTTCCAAAATCAGACAGAGTGTTGAGACCAGAGAGGCTAAGACCGCATTGACTCAGTGCGGTATTCAGCCTCTCTGGTGTCAATCCTCTGTCTGATTTTGGAAGAAAGAAAAAAAATCTAAAATCAGACAGTGTTGAGACCAGAGAGGCATTGACTCAGTGCGGTATTCAGCCTCTCTGGTGTCAATACTCTGTCTGATTTGGGGAGATTTTTTTTTTTTTTCCAAAATCAGACAGAGTGTTGAGACCAGAGAGGCTAAGACCGCATTGACTCAGTGCGGTATTCAGCCTCTCTGGTGTCAATACTCTGATTTTGGGAAAAAAAAAAAAAAATCCAAAATGAGACAGAGTGTTGAGACCAGAGAGGCTAAAACCGCATTGACTCAGTGTGCTATACAGCCTCTCTGGTGTCAATACTCTGTCTGATTTTGGGGAAGAAAAAAAAATCCAAAATCAGACAGAGTGTTGAGACCAGAGAGGCTAAGACCGCATTGACTCAGTGCGGTATTCAGCCTCTCTGGTGTCAAGTCTGATTTTGGGAGAAAAAAAAAATCCAAAATCGGACAGAGTGTTGAGACCAGAGAGGCTAAGACCGCATTGACTCAGTGCGGTATTCAGCCTCTCTGGTGTCAAGTCTGATTTTGGGGAAAAAAAAAAAAATCCAAAATCAGACAGAGTGTTGAGACCAGAGAGGCTAAGACCGCATTGACTCAGTGTGCTATACAGCCTCTCTGGTGTCAATACTCTGATTTTGGGAGATTTTTTTTATTTTTTCCAAAATCAGACAGAGTGTTGAGACCAGAGAGGCTAAGACCGCATTGACTCAGTGCGGTATTCAGCCTCTCTGGTGTCAATCCTCTGTCTGATTTTGGAAGAAAGAAAAACAATCTAAAATCAGACAGTGTTGAGACCAGAGAGGCATTGACTCAGTGCGGTATTCAGCCTCTCTGGTGTCAATACTCTGTCTGATTTGGGGATTTTTTTTTTTTTTTCCAAAATCAGACAGAGTGTTGAGACCAGAGAGGCTAAGACCGCATTGACTCAGTGCAGTATTCAGCCTCTCTGGTGTCAAGACTGATTTTGGGGGAAAAAAAAAAACAAAAATCAGACAGAGTGTTGAGACCAGAGAGCCTAAGACCGCATTGACTCAGTGCGGTATTCAGCCTCTCTGGTGTCAATACTCTGATTTTGGGAAAAAAAAAAAAAAAATCCAAAATGAGACAGAGTGTTGAGACCAGAGAGGCTAAAACCGCATTGACTCAGTGTGCTATACAGCCTCTCTGGTGTCAATACAATGTCTGATTTTGGGGGGGGGGGGGGAAATCCAAAATTAGACAGAGTGTTGAGACCAGAGAGGCTAAGACCGCATTGACTCAGTGTGCTATACAGCCTCTCTGGTGTCAATACTCTGTCTGATTTTGGGAGATTTTTTTTATTTTTTCCAAAATCAGACAGAGTGTTGAGACCAGAGAGGCTAAGACCGCATTGACTCAGTGCGGTATTCAGCCTCTCTGGTGTCAATCCTCTGTCTGATTTTGGAAGAAAGAAAAAAAATCTAAAATCAGACAGTGTTGAGACCAGAGAGGCATTGACTCAGTGCGGTATTCAGCCTCTCTGGTGTCAATACTCTGTCTGATTTGGGGAGATTTTTTTTTTTTTTCCAAAATCAGACAGAGTGTTGAGACCAGAGAGGCTAAGACCGCATTGACTCAGTGCGGTATTCAGCCTCTCTGGTGTCAATACTCTGATTTTGGGAAAAAAAAAAAAAAATCCAAAATGAGACAGAGTGTTGAGACCAGAGAGGCTAAAACCGCATTGACTCAGTGTGCTATACAGCCTCTCTGGTGTCAATACTCTGTCTGATTTTGGGGAAGAAAAAAAAATCCAAAATCAGACAGAGTGTTGAGACCAGAGAGGCTAAGACCGCATTGACTCAGTGCGGTATTCAGCCTCTCTGGTGTCAAGTCTGATTTTGGGAGAAAAAAAAAATCCAAAATCGGACAGAGTGTTGAGACCAGAGAGGCTAAGACCGCATTGACTCAGTGCGGTATTCAGCCTCTCTGGTGTCAAGTCTGATTTTGGGGAAAAAAAAAAAAATCCAAAATCAGACAGAGTGTTGAGACCAGAGAGGCTAAGACCGCATTGACTCAGTGTGCTATACAGCCTCTCTGGTGTCAATACTCTGATTTTGGGAGATTTTTTTTATTTTTTCCAAAATCAGACAGAGTGTTGAGACCAGAGAGGCTAAGACCGCATTGACTCAGTGCGGTATTCAGCCTCTCTGGTGTCAATCCTCTGTCTGATTTTGGAAGAAAGAAAAACAATCTAAAATCAGACAGTGTTGAGACCAGAGAGGCATTGACTCAGTGCGGTATTCAGCCTCTCTGGTGTCAATACTCTGTCTGATTTGGGGATTTTTTTTTTTTTTTCCAAAATCAGACAGAGTGTTGAGACCAGAGAGGCTAAGACCGCATTGACTCAGTGCAGTATTCAGCCTCTCTGGTGTCAAGACTGATTTTGGGGGAAAAAAAAAATCAAAAATCAGACAGAGTGTTGAGACCAGAGAGCCTAAGACCGCATTGACTCAGTGCGGTATTCAGCCTCTCTGGTGTCAATACTCTGATTTTGGGAAAAAAAAAAAAAAAATCCAAAATGAGACAGAGTGTTGAGACCAGAGAGGCTAAAACCGCATTGACTCAGTGTGCTATACAGCCTCTCTGGTGTCAATACAATGTCTGATTTTGGGGGGGGGGGGGGAAATCCAAAATTAGACAGAGTGTTGAGACCAGAGAGGCTAAGACCGCATTGACTCAGTGCGGTATTCAGCCTCTCTGGTGTCAAGTCTGATTTTGGGAAAGAAAAAAAAAATCCAAAATCAGACAGAGTGTTGAGACCAGAGAGGCTAAGACCGCATTGACTCAGTGCGGTATTCAGCCTCTCTGGTGTCAAGTCTGATTTTGGAAAAAAAAAAAAAAATCCAAAATCAGACAGAGTGCTGAGACCAGAGAGGCTAAGACCGCATTGACTCAGTGCGGTATTCAGCCTCTCTGGTGTCAAGTCTGATTTTGGAAAAAAAAAAAAAAAATCCAAAATCAGACAGAGTGTTGACACCAGAGAGGCTAAGACCGCATTGACTCAGTGCGGTATTCAGCCTCTCTGGTGTCAAGTCTGATTTTGGGAAAAAAAAATCCAAAATCCAAAATCAGACAGAGTGTTGAGACCAGAGATGCTAAGACCGCATTGACTCAGTGCGGTATTCAGCCTCTCTGGTGTCAAGTCTGATTTTGGAAAAAAAAAAAAAAGAAAATCCAAATTCAGACAGAGTGTTGACACCAGAGAGGCTAAGACCGCATTGACTCAGGGCGGTATTCAGCCTCTCTGGTGTCAAGTCTGATTTTGGAAAAAAAAAAAAAAATCCAAAATCAGACAGAGTGTTGACACCAGAGAGGCTAAGACCGCATTGACTCAGTGCGGTATTCAGCCTCTCTGGTGTCAAGTCTGATTTTGGAAAAAAAAAAAAAAAAAAAATCCAAAATCAGACAGAGTGTTGAGACCAGAGAGGCTAAGACCGCATTGACTCAGTGCGGTATTCAGCCTCTCTGGTGTCAAGTCTGATTTTGGAAAAAAAAAAAAAAATCCAAAATCAGACAGTGTTGACACCAGAGAGGCTAAGACCGCATTGACTTAGTGTGGTATTCAGCCTCTCTGGTGTCAAGTCTGATTTTGGAAAAAAAAAAAAATCCAAAATCAGACAGAGTGTTGACACCAGAGAGGCTAAGACCGCATTGACTCAGTGCGGTATTCAGCCTCTCTGGTGTCAAGTCTGATTTCGGAAAAAAAAAAAAAATCCAAAATCAGACAGAGTGTTGACACCAGAGAGGCTAATACCGCATTGACTCAGTGCGGTATTCAGCCTCTCTGGTGTCAATCCTCTGTCTTATTTTGGAAGAAAGAAAAAAAATCCAAAATCAGACAGTGTTGAGACCAGAGAGGCATTGACTCAGTGCGGTATTCAGCCTCTCTGGTGTCAATACTCTGTCTGATTTGGGGAGATTTTTTTTATTTTTTCCAAAATCAGACAGAGTGTTGAGACCAGAGAGGCTAAGACCGCATTGACTCAGTGCGGTATTCAGCCTCTCTGGTGTCAATCCTCTGTCTGATTTTGGAAGAAAGAAAAAAAATCCAAAATCAGACAGTGTTGAGACCAGAGAGGCATTGACTCAGTGCGGTATTCAGCCTCTCTGGTGTCAATACTCTGTCTGATTTGGGGAGATTTTTTTTTTTTTTCCAAAATCAGACAGAGTGTTGAGACCAGAGAGGCTAAGACCGCATTGACTCAGTGCGGTATTCAGCCTCTCTGGTGTCAAGTCTGATTTTGGGAAGAAAAAAAAAAAATCCAAAATCAGACAGAGTGTTGAGACCAGAGAGGCTAAGACCGCATTGACTCAGTGTGCTATACAGCCTCTCTGGTGTCAATACTCTGTCTGATTTTGGGAGATTTTTTTTATTTTTTCCAAAATCAGACAGAGTGTTGAGACCAGAGAGGCTAAGACCGCATTGACTCAGTGCGGTATTCAGCCTCTCTGGTGTCAATCCTCTGTCTGATTTTGGAAGAAAGAAAAAAAATCCAAAATCAGACAGTGTTGAGACCAGAGAGGCATTGACTCAGTGCGGTATTCAGCCTCTCTGGTGTCAATACTCTGTCTGATTTGGGGAGATTTTTTTTTTTTTTCCAAAATCAGACAGAGTGTTGAGACCAGAGAGGCTAAGACCGCATTGACTCAGTGCAGTATTCAGCCTCTCTGGTGTCAAGACTGATTTTGGGAAGAAAAAAAAAATCAAAAATCAGACAGAGTGTTGAGACCAGAGAGCCTAAGACCGCATTGACTCAGTGCGGTATTCAGCCTCTCTGGTGTCAATACTCTGATTTTGGGGAAAAAAAAAAAAAAATCCAAAATGAGACAGAGTGTTGAGACCAGAGAGCCTAAGACCGCATTGACTCAGTGCGGTATTCAGCCTCTCTGGTGTCAATACTCTGATTTTGGGGGAAAAAAAAAAAAATCCAAAATCAGACAGAGTGTTGACACCAGAGAGGCTAAAACTGCATTGCATCAGTGTGCTATACAGCCTCTCTGGTGTCAAGTCTGATTTTGGGAAGGAAAAAAAAAATCCAAAATCAGACAGAGTGTTGAGACCAGAGAGGCTATACAGACTCAGTGTGCTATACAGCCTCTCTGGTGTCAATACTCTGTCTGATTTTGGGAGATTTTTTTTATTTTTTCCAAAATCAGACAGAGTGTTGAGACCAGAGAGGCTAAGACCGCATTGACTCAGTGCGGTTTTCAGCCTCTCTGGTGTCAATCCTCTGTCTGATTTTGGAAGAAAGAAAAAAAATCCAAAATCAGACAGTGTTGAGACCAGAGAGGCATTGACTCAGTGCGGTATTCAGCCTCTCTGGTGTCAATACTCTGTCTGATTTGGGGAGATTTTTTTTTTTTTCCAAAATCAGACAGAGTGTTGAGACCAGAGAGGCTAAGACCGCATTGACTCAGTGCGGTATTCAGCCTCTCTGGTGTCAATACTCTGATTTTGGGAAAAAAAAAAAAATCCAAAATGAGACAGAGTGTTGAGACCAGAGAGGCTAAAACCGCATTGACTCAGTGTGCTATACAGCCTCTCTGGTGTCAATACTCTGTCTGATTTTGGGGGGAAAAAAAAATCCAAAATCAGACAGAGTGTTGAGACCAGAGAGGCTAAGACCGCATTGACTCAGTGCGGTATTCAGCCTCTCTGGTGTCAATACTCTGATTTTGGGAAAGAAAACAAAAATCCAAAATCAGACAGATTGTTGAGACCAGAGAGGCTAAGACCGCATTGACTCAGTGCGGTATTCAGCCTCTCTGGTGTCAATACTCTGATTTTAAGGGGGGGGGGGGGGGGGGGAATCCAAAATCAGACAGAGTGTTGACACCAGAGAGGCTAAAACTGCATTGAATCAGTGTGCTATACAGCCTCTCTGGTGTCAATACTCTGTCTGATTTTGGGGAAAAAAAATCCAAAATCAGACAGAGTGTTGAGACCAGAGAGGCTAAGACTGCTGACTCAGTGCGGTATTCAGCCTCTCTGGTGTCAAGTCTGATTTTGGGAAAAAAAAAAAAATCCAAAATCAGACAGAGTGTTGAGACCAGAGAGGCTAAGACCGCATTGACTCAGTGCGGTATTCAGCCTCTCTGGTGTCAAGTCTGATTTTGGGAAGAAAAAAAAAAAATCCAAAATCAGACAGAGTGTTGAGACCAGAGAGGCTAAGACCGCATTGGCTCAGTGTGCTATACAGCCGCTCTGGTGTCAATACTCTGTCTGATTTTGGGAGATTTTTTTTATTTTTTCCAAAATCAGACAGAGTGTTGAGACCAGAGAGGCTAAGACCGCATTGACTCAGTGCGGTATTCAGCCTCTCTGGTGTCAATCCTCTGTCTGATTTTGGAAGAAAGAAAAAAAATCCAAAATCAGACAGTGTTGAGACCAGAGAGGCATTGACTCAGTGCGGTATTCAGCCTCTCTGGTGTCAATACTCTGTCTGATTTGGGAAGATTTTTTTTTTTTTTCCCAAAATCAGACAGAGTGTTGAGACCAGAGAGGCTAAGACCGCATTGACTCAGTGCAGTATTCAGCCTCTCTGGTGTCAAGACTGATTTTGGGAAGAAAAAAAAAAATCAAAAATCAGACAGAGTGTTGAGACCAGAGAGCCTAAGACCGCATTGACTCAGTGCAGTATTCAGCCTCTCTGGTGTCAATACTCTGATTTTGGGAAAAAAAAAAAAAAATCCAAAATGAGACAGAGTGTTGAGACCAGAGAGGCTAAAACCGCATTGACTCAGTGTGCTATACAGCCTCTCTGGTGTCAATACTCAGTCTGATTTTGGGGGGGAAAAAAAAATCCAAAATCAGACAGAGTGTTGAGACCAGAAAGGCTAAGACCGCATTGACTCAGTGCGGTATTCAGCCTCTCTGGTGTCAAGTCTGATTTTGGGAAAAAAAAAAAATCCAAAATCAGACAGTGTTGAGACCAGAGAGGCTAAGACCGCATTGACTCAGTGCGGTATTCAGCCTCTCTGGTGTCAATACTCTGATTTTGGGAAAAAAAAAAAAAAATCCAAAATCAGACAGAGTGTTGACACCAGAGAGGCTAAAACTGCATTGAATCAGTGTGCTATACAGCCTCTCTGGTGTCAAGTCTGATTTTGGGAGAAAAAAAAAATCCAAAATCAGACAGAGTGTTGAGACCAGAGAGGCTAAGACCGCATTGACTCAGTGCGGTATTCAGCCTCTCTGGTGTCAATACTCTGATTTTGGGAAAGAAAAAAAAAATCCAAAATCAGACAGATTGTTGAGACCAGAGAGCCTAAGACCGCATTGACTCAGTGCGGTGTTCAGCCTCTCTGGTGTCAATACTCTGATTTTGGGGGAAAAAAAAAAAATCCAAAATCAGACAGAGTGTTGACACCAGAGAGGCTAAAACTGCATTGAATCAGTGTGCTATACAGCCTCTCTGGTGTCAATACTCTGTCTGATTTTGGGGAAAAAAAAATCCAAAATCAGACAGAGTGTTGAGACCAGAGAGGCTAAGACCGCATTGACTCAGTGCGGTATTCAGCCTCTCTGGTGTCAAGTCTGATTTTGGGAAGAAAAAAAAAAAAATCCAAAATCAGACAGAGTGTTGAGACCAGAGAGGCTAAGACCGCATTGACTCAGTGCGGTATTCAGCCTCTCTGGTGTCAAGTCTGATTTTGGGAAGAAAAAAAAAAAATCCAAAATCAGACAGAGTGTTGAGACCAGAAAGGCTAAGACCGCATTGACTCAGTGCGGTATTCAGCCTCTCTGGTGTCAAGTCTGATTTTGGGAAAAAAAAAAAATCCAAAATCAGACAGTGTTGAGACCAGAGAGGCTAAGACCGCATTGACTCAGTGCGGTATTCAGCCTCTCTGGTGTCAATACTCTGATTTTGGGAAAAAAAAAAAAAAATCCAAAATCAGACAGAGTGTTGACACCAGAGAGGCTAAAACTGCATTGAATCAGTGTGCTATACAGCCTCTCTGGTGTCAAGTCTGATTTTGGGAGAAAAAAAAAATCCAAAATCAGACAGAGTGTTGAGACCAGAGAGGCTAAGACCGCATTGACTCAGTGCGGTATTCAGCCTCTCTGGTGTCAATACTCTGATTTTGGGAAAGAAAAAAAAAATCCAAAATCAGACAGATTGTTGAGACCAGAGAGCCTAAGACCGCATTGACTCAGTGCGGTATTCAGCCTCTCTGGTGTCAATACTCTGATTTTGGGGGGGAAAAAAAAAATCCAAAATCAGACAGAGTGTTGACACCAGAGAGGCTAAAACTGCATTGAATCAGTGTGCTATACAGCCTCTCTGGTGTCAATACTCTGTCTGATTTTGGGGAAAAAAAAATCCAAAATCAGACAGAGTGTTGAGACCAGAGAGGCTAAGACCGCATTGACTCAGTGCGGTATTCAGCCTCTCTGGTGTCAAGTCTGATTTTGGGAAGGAAAAAAAAAAATCCAAAATCAGACAGAGTGTTGAGACCAGAGAGGCTAAGACCGCATTGACTCAGTGCGGTATTCAGCCTCTCTGGTGTCAAGTCTGATTTTGGGAAGAAAAAAAAAAATCCAAAATCAGACAGAGTGTTGAGACCAGAAAGGCTAAGACCGCATTGACTCAGTGCGGTATTCAGCCTCTCTGGTGTCAAGTCTGATTTTGGGAAAAAAAAAAAAATCCAAAATCAGACAGTGTTGAGACCAGAGAGGCTAAGACCGCATTGACTCATTGCGGTATTCAGCCTCTCTGGTGTCAATACTCTGATTTTGGGGAAAAAAAAAAAAAAATCCAAAATCAGACAGAGTGTTGACACCAGAGAGGCTAAAACTGCATTGAATCAGTGTGCTATACAGCCTCTCTGGTGTCAAGTCTGATTTTGGGAGAAAAAAAAAATCCAAAATCAGACAGAGTGTTGAGACCAGAGAGGCTAAGACCGCATTGACTCAGTGCGGTATTCAGCCTCTCTGGTGTCAATACTCTGATTTTGGGAAAGAAAGAAAAAAATCCAAAATCAGACAGAGTGTTGAGACCAGAGAGGCTAAGACCGCATTGACTCAGTGCGGTATTCAGCCTCTCTGGTGTCAAGTCTGATTTTGGGAAGAAAAAAAAAAAATCCAAAATCAGACAGAGTGTTGAGACCAGAGAGGCTAAGACCGCATTGACTCAGTGTGCTATACAGCCTCTCTGGTGTCAATACTCTGTCTGATTTTGGGAGATTTTTTTTATTTTTTCCAAAATCAGACAGAGTGTTGAGACCAGAGAGGCTAAGACCGCATTGACTCAGTGCGGTATTCAGCCTCTCTGGTGTCAATCCTCTGTCTGATTTTGGAAGAAAGAAAAAAAATCTAAAATCAGACAGTGTTGAGACCAGAGAGGCATTGACTCAGTGCGGTATTCAGCCTCTCTGGTGTCAATACTCTGTCTGATTTTGGGAGATTTTTTTTTTTTTTCCAAAATCAGACAGAGTGTTGAGACCAGAGAGGCTAAGACCGCATTGACTCAGTGCAGTATTCAGCCTCTCTGGTGTCAAGACTGATTTTGGGAAAAAAAAAAAATCAAAAATCAGACAGAGTGTTGAGACCAGAGAGCCTAAGACCGCATTGACTCAGTGCGGTATTCAGCCTCTCTGGTGTCAATACTCTGATTTTGCGAAAAAAAAAAAAAATCCAAAATGAGACAGAGTGTTGAGACCAGAGAGGCTAAAACCGCATTGACTCAGTGTGCTATACAGCCTCTCTGGTGTCAATACTCTGTCTGATTTTGGGGGGGAAAAAAAAATCCAAAATCAGACAGAGTGTTGAGACCAGAGAGGCTAAGACCGCATTGACTCAGTGCGGTATTCAGCCTCTCTGGTGTCAAGTCTGATTTTGGGAAAAAAAAAAAATCCAAAATCAGACAGTGTTGAGACCAGAGAGGCTAAGACTGCATTGACTCAGTGCGGTATTCAGCCTCTCTGGTGTCAATACTCTGATTTTGGGAAAAAAAAAAAAAAAATCCAAAATCAGACAGAGTGTTGACACCAGAGAGGCTAAAACTGCATTGAATCAGTGTGCTATACAGCCTCTCTGGTGTCAAGTCTGATTTTGGGAAAAAAAAAAATCCAAAATCAGACAGAGTGTTGAGACCAGAGAGGCTAAGACCGCATTGACTCAGTGTGCTATACAGCCTCTCTGGTGTCAATACTCTGTCTGATTTTGGGAGATTTTTTTTATTTTTTCCAAAATCAGACAGAGTGTTGAGACCAGAGAGGCTAAGACCGCATTGACTCAGTGCGGTATTCAGCCTCTCTGGTGTCAATACTCTGATTTTGGGAAAGAAAAAAAAAATCCAAAATCAGACAGATTGTTGAGACCAGAGAGCCTAAGACCACATTGACTCAGTGCGGTATTCAGCCTCTCTGGTGTCAATACTCTGATTTTGGGGGAAAAAAAAAAAAAAATCCAAAATCAGACAGAGTGTTGACACCAGAGAGGCTAAAACTGCATTGAATCAGTGTGCTATACAGCCTCTCTGGTGTCAATACTCTGTCTGATTTTGGGGAAAAAAAAATCCAAAATCAGACAGAGTGTTGAGACCAGAGAGGCTAAGACCGCATTGACTCAGTGCGGTATTCAGCCTCTCTGGTGTCAAGTCTGATTTTGGGAAGAAAAAAAAAAAATCCAAAATCAGACAGAGTGTTGAGACCAGAGAGGCTAAGACCGCATTGACTCAGTGTGCTATACAGCCTCTCTGGTGTCAATACTCTGTCTGATTTTGGGAGATTTTTTTTTTTTTTTTCCAAAATCAGACAGAGTGTTGAGACCAGAGAGGCTAAGACCGCATTGACTCAGTGCGGTATTCAGCCTCTCTGGTGTCAATCCTCTGTCTGATTTTGGAAGAAAGAAAAAAAATCTAAAATCAGACAGTGTTGAGACCAGAGAGGCATTGACTCAGTGCGGTATTCAGCCTCTCTGGTGTCAATACTCTGTCTGATTTGGGGAGATTTTTTTTTTTTTTCCAAAATCAGACAGAGTGTTGAGACCAGAGAGCCTAAGACCGCATTGACTCAGTGCGGTATTCAGCCTCTCTGGTGTCAATACTCTGATTTTGGGAAAAAAAAAAAAAAATCCAAAATGAGACAGAGTGTTGAGACCAGAGAGGCTAAAACCGCATTGACTCAGTGTGCTATACAGCCTCTCTGGTGTCAAGTCTGATTTTGGGAGAAAAAAAAAATCCAAAATCAGACAGAGTGTTGAGACCAGAGAGGCTAAGACCGCATTGACTCAGTGCGGTATTCAGCCTCTCTGGTGTCAAGTCTGATTTTGGGAGAAAAAAAAAATCCAAAATCAGACAGAGTGTTGAGACCAGAGAGGCTAAGACCGCATTGACTCAGTGCGGTATTCAGCCTCTCTGGTGTCAATACTCTGATTTTGGGAAAGAAAAAAAAAATCCAAAATCAGACAGATTGTTGAGACCAGAGAGCCTAAGACCGCATTGACTCAGTGCGGTATTCAGCCTCTCTGGTGTCAATACTCTGATTTTGGGGGGAAAAAAAAAAATCCAAAATCAGACAGAGTGTTGACACCAGAGAGGCTAAAACTGCATTGAATCAGTGTGCTATACAGCCTCTCTGGTGTCAATACTCTGTCTGATTTTGGGGAAAAAAAAATCCAAAATCAGACAGAGTGTTGAGACCAGAGAGGCTAAGACCGCATTGACTCAGTGCGGTATTCAGCCTCTCTGGTGTCAAGTCTGATTTTGGGAAGAAAAAAAAAAAAATCCAAAATCAGACAGAGTGTTGAGACCAGAGAGGCTAAGACCGCATTGACTCAGTGCGGTATTCAGCCTCTCTGGTGTCAAGTCTGATTTTGGGAAGAAAAAAAAAAAATCCAAAATCAGACAGAGTGTTGAGACCAGAAAGGCTAAGACCGCATTGACTCAGTGCGGTATTCAGCCTCTCTGGTGTCAAGTCTGATTTTGGGAGAAAAAAAAAATCCAAAATCAGACAGTGTTGAGACCAGAGAGGCTAAGACCGCATTGACTCAGTGCGGTATTCAGCCTCTCTGGTGTCAATACTCTGATTTTGGGAAAAAAAAAAAAAAATCCAAAATCAGACAGAGTGTTGACACCAGAGAGGCTAAAACTGCATTGAATCAGTGTGCTATACAGCCTCTCTGGTGTCAAGTCTGATTTTGGGAGAAAAAAAAAATCCAAAATCAGACAGAGTGTTGAGACCAGAGAGGCTAAGACCGCATTGACTCACTGCGGTATTCAGCCTCTCTGGTGTCAATACTCTGATTTTGGGAAAGAAAAAAAAAATCCAAAATCAGACAGATTGTTGAGACCAGAGAGCCTAAGACCGCATTGACTCAGTGCGGTATTCAGCCTCTCTGGTGTCAATACTCTGATTTTGGGGGAAAAAAAAAAAATCCAAAATCAGACAGAGTGTTGACACCAGAGAGGCTAAAACTGCATTGAATCAGTGTGCTATACAGCCTCTCTGGTGTCAATACTCTGTCTGATTTTGGGGGAAAAAAAATCCAAAATCAGACAGAGTGTTGAGACCAGAGAGGCTAAGACCGCATTGACTCAGTGCGGTATTCAGCCTCTCTGGTGTCAAGTCTGATTTTGGGAAGAAAAAAAAAAAATCCAAAATCAGACAGAGTGTTGAGACCAGAGAGGCTAAGACCGCATTGACTCAGTGCGGTATTCAGCCTCTCTGGTGTCAAGTCTGATTTTGGGAAGAAAAAAAAAAAATCCAAAATCAGACAGAGTGTTGAGACCAGAAAGGCTAAGACCGCATTGACTCAGTGCGGTATTCAGCCTCTCTGGTGTCAAGTCTGATTTTGGGAAAAAAAAAAAAATCCAAAATCAGACAGTGTTGAGACCAGAGAGGCTAAGACCGCATTGACTCATTGCGGTATTCAGCCTCTCTGGTGTCAATACTCTGATTTTGGGAAAAAAAAAAAAAAAATCCAAAATCAGACAGAGTGTTGACACCAGAGAGGCTAAAACTGCATTGAATCAGTGTGCTATACAGCCTCTCTGGTGTCAAGTCTGATTTTGGGAGAAAAAAAAAATCCAAAATCAGACAGAGTGTTGAGACCAGAGAGGCTAAGACCGCATTGACTCAGTGCGGTATTCAGCCTCTCTGGTGTCAATACTCTGTCTGATTTGGGGAGATTTTTTTTTTTTTTCCAAAATCAGACAGAGTGTTGAGACCAGAGAGCCTAAGACCGCATTGACTCAGTGCGGTATTCAGCCTCTCTGGTGTCAATACTCTGATTTTGGGGGGAAAAAAAAAAATCCAAAATCAGACAGAGTGTTGACACCAGAGAGGCTAAAACTGCATTGAATCAGTGTGCTATACAGCCTCTCTGGTGTCAATACTCTGTCTGATTTTGGGGAAAAAAAAATCCAAAATCAGACAGAGTGTTGAGACCAGAGAGGCTAAGACCGCATTGACTCAGTGCGGTATTCAGCCTCTCTGGTGTCAAGTCTGATTTTGGGAAGAAAAAAAAAAAATCCAAAATCAGACAGAGTGTTGAGACCAGAGAGGCTAAGACCGCATTGACTCAGTGCGGTATTCAGCCTCTCTGGTGTCAAGTCTGATTTTGGGAAGAAAAAAAAAAAATCCAAAATCAGACAGAGTGTTGAGACCAGAAAGGCTAAGACTGCATTGACTCAGTGCGGTATTCAGCCTCTCTGGTGTCAAGTCTGATTTTGGGAAAAAAAAAAAAATCCAAAATCAGACAGTGTTGAGACCAGAGAGGCTAAGACCGCATTGACTCATTGCAGTATTCAGCCTCTCTGGTGTCAATACTCTGATTTTGGGAAAAAAAAAAAAAAATCCAAAATCAGACAGAGTGTTGACACCAGAGAGGCTAAAACTGCATTGAATCAGTGTGCTATACAGCCTCTCTGGTGTCAAGTCTGATTTTGGGAGAAAAAAAAAATCCAAAATCAGACAGAGTGTTGAGACCAGAGAGGCTAAGACAGCATTGACTCAGTGCGGTATTCAGCCTCTCTGGTGTCAATACTCTGATTTTGGGAAAGAAAAAAAAAATCCAAAATCAGACAGAGTGTTGAGACCAGAGAGGCTAAGACCGCATTGACTCAGTGCGGTATTCAGCCTCTCTGGTGTCAAGTCTGATTTTGGGAAGAAAAAAAAAAAATCCAAAATCAGACAGAGTGTTGAGACCAGAGAGGCTAAGACCGCATTGACTCAGTGTGCTATACAGCCTCTCTGGTGTCAATACTCTGTCTGATTTTGGGAGATTTTTTTTATTTTTTCCAAAATCAGACAGAGTGTTGAGACCAGAGAGGCTAAGACCGCATTGACTCAGTGCGGTATTCAGCCTCTCTGGTGTCAATCCTCTGTCTGATTTTGGAAGAAAGAAAAAAAATCTAAAATCAGACAGTGTTGAGACCAGAGAGGCATTGACTCAGTGCGGTATTCAGCCTCTCTGGTGTCAATACTCTGTCTGATTTTGGGAGATTTTTTTTTTTTTTCCAAAATCAGACAGAGTGTTGAGACCAGAGAGGCTAAGACCGCATTGACTCAGTGCAGTATTCAGCCTCTCTGGTGTCAAGACTGATTTTAGGAAAAAAAAAAAATCAAAAATCAGACAGAGTGTTGAGACCAGAGAGCCTAAGACCGCATTGACTCAGTGCGGTATTCAGCCTCTCTGGTGTCAATACTCTGATTTTGCGAAAAAAAAAAAAAATCCAAAATGAGACAGAGTGTTGAGACCAGAGAGGCTAAAACCGCATTGACTCAGTGTGCTATACAGCCTCTCTGGTGTCAATACTCTGTCTGATTTTGGGGGAAAAAAAAAAAATCCAAAATCAGACAGAGTGTTGAGACCAGAGAGGCTAAGACCGCATTGACTCAGTGCAGTATTCAGCCTCTCTGGTGTCAAGTCTGATTTTGGGAAAAAAAAAAAATCCAAAATCAGACAGTGTTGAGACCAGAGAGGCTAAGACCGCATTGACTCAGTGCGGTATTCAGCCTCTCTGGTGTCAATACTCTGATTTTGGGAAAAAAAAAAAAAAAATCCAAAATCAGACAGAGTGTTGACACCAGAGAGGCTAAAACTGCATTGAATCAGTGTGCTATACAGCCTCTCTGGTGTCAAGTCTGATTTTGGGAAAAAAAAAAATCCAAAATCAGACAGAGTGTTGAGACCAGAGAGGCTAAGACCGCATTGACTCAGTGTGCTATACAGCCTCTCTGGTGTCAATACTCTGTCTGATTTTGGGAGATTTTTTTTATTTTTTCCAAAATCAGACAGAGTGTTGAGACCAGAGAGGCTAAGACCGCATTGACTCAGTGCGGTATTCAGCCTCTCTGGTGTCAATACTCTGATTTTGGGAAAGAAAAAAAAAATCCAAAATCAGACAGATTGTTGAGACCAGAGAGCCTAAGACCACATTGACTCAGTGCGGTATTCAGCCTCTCTGGTGTCAATACTCTGATTTTGGGAAAAAAAAAAAAAAATCCAAAATCAGACAGAGTGTTGACACCAGAGAGGCTAAAACTGCATTGAATCAGTGTGCTATACAGCCTCTCTGGTGTCAAGTCTGATTTTGGGAGAAAAAAAAAATCCAAAATCAGACAGAGTGTTGAGACCAGAGAGGCTAAGACCGCATTGACTCAGTGCGGTATTCAGCCTCTCTGGTGTCAATACTCTGATTTTGGGAAAGAAAAAAAAAATCCAAAATCAGACAGATTGTTGAGACCAGAGAGCCTAAGACCGCATTGACTCAGTGCGGTATTCAGCCTCTCTGGTGTCAATACTCTGATTTTGGGGGGAAAAAAAAAAATCCAAAATCAGACAGAGTGTTGACACCAGAGAGGCTAAAACTGCATTGAATCAGTGTGATATACAGCCTCTCTGGTGTCAATACTCTGTCTGATTTTGGGGGAAAAAAAATCCAAAATCAGACAGAGTGTTGAGACCAGAGAGGCTAAGACCGCATTGACTCAGTGCGGTATTCAGCCTCTCTGGTGTCAAGTCTGATTTTGGGAAGAAAAAAAAAAAATCCAAAATCAGACAGAGTGTTGAGACCAGAGAGGCTAAGACCGCATTGACTCAGTGCGGTATTCAGCCTCTCTGGTGTCAAGTCTGATTTTGGGAAGAAAAAAAAAAAATCCAAAATCAGACAGAGTGTTGAGACCAGAAAGGCTAAGACCGCATTGACTCAGTGCGGTATTCAGCCTCTCTGGTGTCAAGTCTGATTTTGGGAAAAAAAAAAAAATCCAAAATCAGACAGTGTTGAGACCAGAGAGGCTAAGACCGCATTGACTCATTGCGGTATTCAGCCTCTCTGGTGTCAATACTCTGATTTTGGGAAAAAAAAAAAAAAAATCCAAAATCAGACAGAGTGTTGACACCAGAGAGGCTAAAACTGCATTGAATCAGTGTGCTATACAGCCTCTCTGGTGTCAAGTCTGATTTTGGGAGAAAAAAAAAATCCAAAATCAGACAGAGTGTTGAGACCAGAGAGGCTAAGACCGCATTGACTCAGTGCGGTATTCAGCCTCTCTGGTGTCAATACTCTGTCTGATTTGGGGAGATTTTTTTTTTTTTTCCAAAATCAGACAGAGTGTTGAGACCAGAGAGCCTAAGACCGCATTGACTCAGTGCGGTATTCAGCCTCTCTGGTGTCAATACTCTGATTTTGGGAAAAAAAAAAAAAAATCCAAAATGAGACAGAGTGTTGAGACCAGAGAGGCTAAAACCGCATTGACTCAGTGTGCTATACAGCCTCTCTGGTGTCAAGTCTGATTTTGGGAGAAAAAAAAAATCCAAAATCAGACAGAGTGTTGAGACCAGAGAGGCTAAGACCGCATTGACTCAGTGCGGTATTCAGCCTCTCTGGTGTCAAGTCTGATTTTGGGAGAAAAAAAAAATCCAAAATCAGACAGAGTGTTGAGACCAGAGAGGCTAAGACCGCATTGACTCAGTGCGGTATTCAGCCTCTCTGGTGTCAATACTCTGATTTTGGGAAAGAAAAAAAAAATCCAAAATCAGACAGATTGTTGAGACCAGAGAGCCTAAGACCGCATTGACTCAGTGCGGTATTCAGCCTCTCTGGTGTCAATACTCTGATTTTGGGGGGAAAAAAAAAAATCCAAAATCAGACAGAGTGTTGACACCAGAGAGGCTAAAACTGCATTGAATCAGTGTGCTATACAGCCTCTCTGGTGTCAATACTCTGTCTGATTTTGGGGAAAAAAAAATCCAAAATCAGACAGAGTGTTGAGACCAGAGAGGCTAAGACCGCATTGACTCAGTGCGGTATTCAGCCTCTCTGGTGTCAAGTCTGATTTTGGGAAGAAAAAAAAAAAAATCCAAAATCAGACAGAGTGTTGAGACCAGAGAGGCTAAGACCGCATTGACTCAGTGCGGTATTCAGCCTCTCTGGTGTCAAGTCTGATTTTGGGAAGAAAAAAAAAAAATCCAAAATCAGACAGAGTGTTGAGACCAGAAAGGCTAAGACCGCATTGACTCAGTGCGGTATTCAGCCTCTCTGGTGTCAAGTCTGATTTTGGGAAAAAAAAAAAATCCAAAATCAGACAGTGTTGAGACCAGAGAGGCTAAGACCGCATTGACTCAGTGCGGTATTCAGCCTCTCTGGTGTCAATACTCTGATTTTGGGAAAAAAAAAAAAAAATCCAAAATCAGACAGAGTGTTGACACCAGAGAGGCTAAAACTGCATTGAATCAGTGTGCTATACAGCCTCTCTGGTGTCAAGTCTGATTTTGGGAGAAAAAAAAAATCCAAAATCAGACAGAGTGTTGAGACCAGAGAGGCTAAGACCGCATTGACTCAGTGCGGTATTCAGCCTCTCTGGTGTCAATACTCTGATTTTGGGAAAGAAAAAAAAAATCCAAAATCAGACAGATTGTTGAGACCAGAGAGCCTAAGACCGCATTGACTCAGTGCGGTATTCAGCCTCTCTGGTGTCAATACTCTGATTTTGGGGGGAAAAAAAAAAATCCAAAATCAGACAGAGTGTTGACACCAGAGAGGCTAAAACTGCATTGAATCAGTGTGCTATACAGCCTCTCTGGTGTCAATACTCTGTCTGATTTTGGGAAAAAAAAAATCCAAAATCAGACAGAGTGTTGAGACCAGAGAGGCTAAGACCGCATTGACTCAGTGCGGTATTCAGCCTCTCTGGTGTCAAGTCTGATTTTGGGAAGAAAAAAAAAAAATCCAAAATCAGACAGAGTGTTGAGACCAGAGAGGCTAAGACCGCATTGACTCAGTGCGGTATTCAGCCTCTCTGGTGTCAAGTCTGATTTTGGGAAGAAAAAAAAAAAATCCAAAATCAGACAGAGTGTTGAGACCAGAAAGGCTAAGACCGCATTGACTCAGTGCGGTATTCAGCCTCTCTGGTGTCAAGTCTGATTTTGGGAAAAAAAAAAAAATCCAAAATCAGACAGTGTTGAGACCAGAGAGGCTAAGACCGCATTGACTCATTGCAGTATTCAGCCTCTCTGGTGTCAATACTCTGATTTTGGGAAAAAAAAAAAAAAATCCAAAATCAGACAGAGTGTTGACACCAGAGAGGCTAAAACTGCATTGAATCAGTGTGCTATACAGCCTCTCTGGTGTCAAGTCTGATTTTGGGAGAAAAAAAAAATCCAAAATCAGACAGAGTGTTGAGACCAGAGAGGCTAAGACAGCATTGACTCAGTGCGGTATTCAGCCTCTCTGGTGTCAATACTCTGATTTTGGGAAAGAAAAAAAAAATCCAAAATCAGACAGAGTGTTGAGACCAGAGAGGCTAAGACCGCATTGACTCAGTGCGGTATTCAGCCTCTCTGGTGTCAAGTCTGATTTTGGGAAGAAAAAAAAAAAATCCAAAATCAGACAGAGTGTTGAGACCAGAGAGGCTAAGACCGCATTGACTCAGTGTGCTATACAGCCTCTCTGGTGTCAATACTCTGTCTGATTTTGGGAGATTTTTTTTATTTTTTCCAAAATCAGACAGAGTGTTGAGACCAGAGAGGCTAAGACCGCATTGACTCAGTGCGGTATTCAGCCTCTCTGGTGTCAATCCTCTGTCTGATTTTGGAAGAAAGAAAAAAAATCTAAAATCAGACAGTGTTGAGACCAGAGAGGCATTGACTCAGTGCGGTATTCAGCCTCTCTGGTGTCAATACTCTGTCTGATTTTGGGAGATTTTTTTTTTTTTTTCCAAAATCAGACAGAGTGTTGAGACCAGAGAGGCTAAGACCGCATTGACTCAGTGCAGTATTCAGCCTCTCTGGTGTCAAGACTGATTTTAGGAAAAAAAAAAAATCAAAAATCAGACAGAGTGTTGAGACCAGAGAGCCTAAGACCGCATTGACTCAGTGCGGTATTCAGCCTCTCTGGTGTCAATACTCTGATTTTGCGAAAAAAAAAAAAAATCCAAAATGAGACAGAGTGTTGAGACCAGAGAGGCTAAAACCGCATTGACTCAGTGTGCTATACAGCCTCTCTGGTGTCAATACTCTGTCTGATTTTGGGGGAAAAAAAAAAAATCCAAAATCAGACAGAGTGTTGAGACCAGAGAGGCTAAGACCGCATTGACTCAGTGCAGTATTCAGCCTCTCTGGTGTCAAGTCTGATTTTGGGAAAAAAAAAAAATCCAAAATCAGACAGTGTTGAGACCAGAGAGGCTAAGACCGCATTGACTCAGTGCGGTATTCAGCCTCTCTGGTGTCAATACTCTGATTTTGGGAAAAAAAAAAAAAAAATCCAAAATCAGACAGAGTGTTGACACCAGAGAGGCTAAAACTGCATTGAATCAGTGTGCTATACAGCCTCTCTGGTGTCAAGTCTGATTTTGGGAAAAAAAAAAATCCAAAATCAGACAGAGTGTTGAGACCAGAGAGGCTAAGACCGCATTGACTCAGTGTGCTATACAGCCTCTCTGGTGTCAATACTCTGTCTGATTTTGGGAGATTTTTTTTATTTTTTCCAAAATCAGACAGAGTGTTGAGACCAGAGAGGCTAAGACCGCATTGACTCAGTGCGGTATTCAGCCTCTCTGGTGTCAATACTCTGATTTTGGGAAAGAAAAAAAAAATCCAAAATCAGACAGATTGTTGAGACCAGAGAGCCTAAGACCACATTGACTCAGTGCGGTATTCAGCCTCTCTGGTGTCAATACTCTGATTTTGGGGGAAAAAAAAAAAAAAATCCAAAATCAGACAGAGTGTTGACACCAGAGAGGCTAAAACTGCATTGAATCAGTGTGCTATACAGCCTCTCTGGTGTCAATACTCTGTCTGATTTTGGGGAAAAAAAAATCCAAAATCAGACAGAGTGTTGAGACCAGAGAGGCTAAGACCGCATTGACTCAGTGCGGTATTCAGCCTCTCTGGTGTCAAGTCTGATTTTGGGAAGAAAAAAAAAAAATCCAAAATCAGACAGAGTGTTGAGACCAGAGAGGCTAAGACCGCATTGACTCAGTGTGCTATACAGCCTCTCTGGTGTCAATACTCTGTCTGATTTTGGGAGATTTTTTTTTATTTTTTCCAAAATCAGACAGAGTGTTGAGACCAGAGAGGCTAAGACCGCATTGACTCAGTGCGGTATTCAGCCTCTCTGGTGTCAATCCTCTGTCTGATTTTGGAAGAAAGAAAAAAAATCTAAAATCAGACAGTGTTGAGACCAGAGAGGCATTGACTCAGTGCGGTATTCAGCCTCTCTGGTGTCAATACTCTGTCTGATTTGGGGAGATTTTTTTTTTTTTTCCAAAATCAGACAGAGTGTTGAGACCAGAGAGCCTAAGACCGCATTGACTCAGTGCGGTATTCAGCCTCTCTGGTGTCAATACTCTGATTTTGGGAAAAAAAAAAAAAAATCCAAAATGAGACAGAGTGTTGAGACCAGAGAGGCTAAAACCGCATTGACTCAGTGTGCTATACAGCCTCTCTGGTGTCAATACTCAGTCTGATTTTGGGGGGGAAAAAAAAATCCAAAATCAGACAGAGTGTTGAGACCAGAGAGGCTAAGACCGCATTGACTCAGTGCGGTATTCAGCCTCTCTGGTGTCAAGTCTGATTTTGGGGAAAAAAAAAATCCAAAATCAGACAGTGTTGAGACCAGAGAGGCTAAGACCGCATTGACTCAGTGCGGTATTCAGCCTCTCTGGTGTCAATACTCTGATTTTGGGAAAAAAAAAAAAAAAATCCAAAATCAGACAGAGTGTTGACACCAGAGAGGCTAAAACTGCATTGAATCAGTGTGCTATACAGCCTCTCTGGTGTCAAGTCTGATTTTTGGAGAAAAAAAAAATCCAAAATCAGACAGAGTGTTGAGACCAGAGAGGCTAAGACCGCATTGACTCAGTGCGGTATTCAGCCTCTCTGGTGTCAATACTCTGATTTTGGGAAAGAAAAAAAAAATCCAAAATCAGACAGATTGTTGAGACCAGAGAGCCTAAGACCGCATTGACTCAGTGCGGTATTCAGCCTCTCTGGTGTCAATACTCTGATTTTGGGGAAAAAAAAAAAAATCCAAAATCAGACAGAGTGTTGACACCAGAGAGGCTAAAACTGCATTGAATCAGTGTGCTATACAGCCTCTCTGGTGTCAAGTCTGATTTTGGGAAAAAAAAAAAAAATCCAAAATCAGACAGAGTGTTGAGACCAGAGAGGCTATACAGACTCAGTGTGCTATACAGCCTCTCTGGTGTCAATACTCTGTCTGATTTTGGGAGATTTTTTTTATTTTTTCCAAAATCAGACAGAGTGTTGAGACCAGAGAGGCTAAGACCGCATTGACTCAGTGCGGTTTTCAGCCTCTCTGGTGTCAATCCTCTGTCTGATTTTGGAAGAAAGAAAAAAAATCCAAAATCAGACAGTGTTGAGACCAGAGAGGCATTGACTCAGTGCGGTATTCAGCCTCTCTGGTGTCAATACTCTGTCTGATTTGGGGAGATTTTTTTTTTTTTTCCAAAATCAGACAGAGTGTTGAGACCAGAGAGGCTAAGACCGCATTGACTCAGTGCGGTATTCAGCCTCTCTGGTGTCAATACTCTGATTTTGGGAAGAAAAAAAAAATCCAAAATGAGACAGAGTGTTGAGACCAGAGAGGCTAAAACCGCATTGACTCAGTGTGCTATACAGCCTCTCTGGTGTCAATACTCTGTCTGATTTTGGGGGGGAAAAAAAATCCAAAATCAGACAGAGTGTTGAGACCAGAGAGGCTAAGACCGCATTGACTCAGTGCGGTATTCAGCCTCTCTGGTGTCAATACTCTGATTTTGGGAAAGAAAAAAAAAATCCAAAATCAGACAGATTGTTGAGACCAGAGAGGCTAAGACCGCATTGACTCAGTGCGGTATTCAGCCTCTCTGGTGTCAATACTCTGATTTTAAGGGGGGGGGGGGGGGGGGGGAATCCAAAATCAGACAGAGTGTTGACACCAGAGAGGCTAAAACTGCATTGAATCAGTGTGCTATACAGCCTCTCTGGTGTCAATACTCTGTCTGATTTTGGGGGAAAAAAATCCAAAATCAGACAGAGTGTTGAGACCAGAGAGGCTAAGACTGCATTGACTCAGTGCGGTATTCAGCCTCTCTGGTGTCAAGTCTGATTTTGGGAAAAAAAAAAAAATCCAAAATCAGACAGAGTGTTGAGACCAGAGAGGCTAAGACCGCATTGACTCAGTGCGGTATTCAGCCTCTCTGGTGTCAAGTCTGATTTTGGGAAGAAAAAAAAAAAATCCAAAATCAGACAGAGTGTTGAGACCAGAGAGGCTAAGACCGCATTGACTCAGTGCGGTATTCAGCCTCTCTGGTGTCAATCCTCTGTCTGATTTTGGAAGAAAGAAAAAAAATCCAAAATCAGACAGTGTTGAGACCAGAGAGGCATTGACTCAGTGCGGTATTCAGCCTCTCTGGTGTCAATACTCTGTCTGATTTGGGGAGATTTTTTTTTTTTTTTCCAAAATCAGACAGAGTGTTGAGACCAGAGAGGCTAAGACCGCATTGACTCAGTGCAGTATTCAGCCTCTCTGGTGTCAATACTCTGATTTTAGGAAAAAAAAAAAAAAAAATCCAAAATGAGACAGAGTGTTGAGACCAGAGAGGCTAAAACCGCATTGACTCAGTGTGCTATACAGCCTCTCTGGTGTCAATACTCTGATTTTGGGAAAAAAAAAAAAAAAATCCAAAATGAGACAGAGTGTTGAGACCAGAGAGGCTAAAACCGCATTGACTCAGTGTGCTATACAGCCTCTCTGGTGTCAATACTCTGTCTGATTTTGGGGGGGGGGGGAAAAATCCAAAATTAGACAGAGTGTTGAGACCAGAGAGGCTAAGACCGCATTGACTCAGTGCGGTATTCAGCCTCTCTGGTGTCAAGTCTGATTTTGGGAAAGAAAAAAAAAATCCAAAATCAGACAGAGTGTTGAGACCAGAGAGGCTAAGACCGCATTGACTCAGTGCGGTATTCAGCCTCTCTGGTGTCAAGTCTGATTTTGGAAAAAAAAAAAAAAATCCAAAATCAGACAGAGTGCTGAGACCAGAGAGGCTAAGACCGCATTGACTCAGTGCGGTATTCAGCCTCTCTGGTGTCAAGTCTGATTTTGGAAAAAAAAAAAAAAAATCCAAAATCAGACAGAGTGTTGACACCAGAGAGGCTAAAACTGCATTGAATCAGTGTGCTATACAGCCTCTCTGGTGTCAAGTCTGATTTTGGGAAGAAAAAAAAAAATCCAAAATCAGACAGAGTGTTGAGACCAGAGAGGCTATACAGACTCAGTGTGCTATACAGCCTCTCTGGTGTCAATACTCTGTCTGATTTTGGGAGATTTTTTTTATTTTTTCCAAAATCAGACAGAGTGTTGAGACCAGAGAGGCTAAGACCGCATTGACTCAGTGCGGTTTTCAGCCTCTCTGGTGTCAATCCTCTGTCTGATTTTGGAAGAAAGAAAAAAAATCCAAAATCAGACAGTGTTGAGACCAGAGAGGCATTGACTCAGTGCGGTATTCAGCCTCTCTGGTGTCAATACTCTGTCTGATTTCGGGAGATTTTTTTTTTTTTTCCAAAATCAGACAGAGTGTTGAGACCAGAGAGGCTAAGACCGCATTGACTCAGTGCGGTATTCAGCCTCTCTGGTGTCAATACTCTGATTTTGGGAAAAAAAAAAAATCCAAAATGAGACAGAGTGTTGAGACCAGAGAGGCTAAAACCGCATTGACTCAGTGTGCTATACAGCATCTCTGGTGTCAATACTCTGTCTGATTTTGGGGGGGGGGAAAAATCCAAAATCAGACAGAGTGTTGAGACCAGAGAGGCTAAGACCGCATTGACTCAGTGCGGTATTCAGCCTCTCTGGTGTCAATACTCTGATTTTGGGAAAGAAAAAAAAAATCCAAAATCAGACAGATTGTTGAGACCAGAGAGGCTAAGACCGCATTGACTCAGTGCGGTATTCAGCCTCTCTGGTGTCAATACTCTGATTTTAAGGGGGGGGGGGGGGGGAATCCAAAATCAGACAGAGTGTTGACACCAGAGAGGCTAAAACTGCATTGAATCAGTGTGCTATACAGCCTCTCTGGTGTCAATACTCTGTCTGATTTTGGGGAAAAAAAATCCAAAATCAGACAGAGTGTTGAGACCAGAGAGGCTAAGACTGCATTGACTCAGTGCGGTATTCAGCCTCTCTGGTGTCAAGTCTGATTTTGGGAAAAAAAAAAAAATCCAAAATCAGACAGAGTGTTGAGACCAGAGAGGCTAAGACCGCATTGACTCAGTGCGGTATTCAGCCTCTCTGGTGTCAAGTCTGATTTTGGGAAGAAAAAAAAAAAATCCAAAATCAGACAGAGTGTTGAGACCAGAGAGGCTAAGACCGCATTGACTCAGTGCGGTATTCAGCCTCTCTGGTGTCAATCCTCTGTCTGATTTTGGAAGAAAGAAAAAAAATCCAAAATCAGACAGTGTTGAGACCAGAGAGGCATTGACTCAGTGCGGTATTCAGCCTCTCTGGTGTCAATACTCTGTCTGATTTGGGGAGATTTTTTTTTTTTTTCCAAAATCAGACAGAGTGTTGAGACCAGAGAGGCTAAGACCGCATTGACTCAGTGCAGTATTCAGCCTCTCTGGTGTCAAGACTGATTTTGGGAAGAAAAAAAAAAATCAAAAATCAGACAGAGTGTTGAGACCAGAGAGCCTAAGACCGCATTGACTCAGTGCGGTATTCAGCCTCTCTGGTGTCAATACTCTGATTTTGGGAAAAGAAAAAAAAAATCCAAAATGAGACAGAGTGTTGAGACCAGAGAGGCTAAAACCGCATTGACTCAGTGTGCTATACAGCCTCTCTGGTGTCAATACTCAGTCTGATTTTGGGGGGGGGAAAAAAATCCAAAATCAGAGTGTTGAGACCAGAGAGGCTAAGACCGCATTGACTCAGTGCGGTATTCAGCCTCTCTGGTGTCAAGTCTGATTTTGGGAAGAAAAAAAAAAAATCCAAAATCAGACAGAGTGTTGAGACCAGAGAGGCTAAGACCGCATTGACTCAGTGTGCTATACAGCCTCTCTGGTGTCAATACTCTGTCTGATTTTGGGAGATTTTTTTTATTTTTTCCAAAATCAGACAGAGTGTTGAGACCAGAGAGGCTAAGACCGCATTGACTCAGTGCGGTATTCAGCCTCTCTGGTGTCAATCCTCTGTCTGATTTTGGAAGAAAGAAAAAAAATCCAAAATCAGACAGTGTTGAGACCAGAGAGGCATTGACTCAGTGCGGTATTCAGCCTCTCTGGTGTCAATACTCTGTCTGATTTGGGGAGATTTTTTTTTTTTTTCCAAAATCAGACAGAGTGTTGAGACCAGAGAGGCTAAGACCGCATTGACTCAGTGCAGTATTCAGCCTCTCTGGTGTCAAGACTGATTTTGGGAAGAAAAAAAAAATCAAAAATCAGACAGTGTTGAGACCAGAGAGGCTAAGACCGCATTGACTCATTGCGGTATTCAGCCTCTCTGGTGTCAATACTCTGATTTTGGGAAAAAAAAAAAAAAAATCCAAAATCAGACAGAGTGTTGACACCAGAGAGGCTAAAACTGCATTGAATCAGTGTGCTATACAGCCTCTCTGGTGTCAAGTCTGATTTTGGGAGAAAAAAAAAATCCAAAATCAGACAGAGTGTTGAGACCAGAGAGGCTAAGACCGCATTGACTCAGTGCGGTATTCAGCCTCTCTGGTGTCAATACTCTGATTTTGGGAAAGAAAAAAAAAATCCAAAATCAGACAGAGTGTTGAGACCAGAGAGGCTAAGACCGCATTGACTCAGTGCGGTATTCAGCCTCTCTGGTGTCAATACTCTGATTTTGGGGGAAAAAAAAAAAAAATCCAAAATCAGACAGAGTGTTGAGACCAGAGAGGCTAAGACCGCATTGACTCAGTGCAGTATTCAGCCTCTCTGGTGTCAAGACTGATTTTGGGAAGAAAAAAAAAAATCAAAAATCAGACAGAGTGTTGAGACCAGAGAGCCTAAGACCGCATTGACTCAGTGCGGTATTCAGCCTCTCTGGTGTCAATACTCTGATTTTGGGAAAAGAAAAAAAAAATCCAAAATGAGACAGAGTGTTGAGACCAGAGAGGCTAAAACCGCATTGACTCAGTGTGCTATACAGCCTCTCTGGTGTCAATACTCAGTCTGATTTTGGGGGGGGGAAAAAAATCCAAAATCAGAGTGTTGAGACCAGAGAGGCTAAGACCGCATTGACTCAGTGCGGTATTCAGCCTCTCTGGTGTCAAGTCTGATTTTGGGAAGAAAAAAAAAAAATCCAAAATCAGACAGAGTGTTGAGACCAGAGAGGCTAAGACCGCATTGACTCAGTGTGCTATACAGCCTCTCTGGTGTCAATACTCTGTCTGATTTTGGGAGATTTTTTTTATTTTTTCCAAAATCAGACAGAGTGTTGAGACCAGAGAGGCTAAGACCGCATTGACTCAGTGCGGTATTCAGCCTCTCTGGTGTCAATCCTCTGTCTGATTTTGGAAGAAAGAAAAAAAATCCAAAATCAGACAGTGTTGAGACCAGAGAGGCATTGACTCAGTGCGGTATTCAGCCTCTCTGGTGTCAATACTCTGTCTGATTTGGGGAGATTTTTTTTTTTTTTCCAAAATCAGACAGAGTGTTGAGACCAGAGAGGCTAAGACCGCATTGACTCAGTGCAGTATTCAGCCTCTCTGGTGTCAAGACTGATTTTGGGAAGAAAAAAAAAATCAAAAATCAGACAGTGTTGAGACCAGAGAGGCTAAGACCGCATTGACTCATTGCGGTATTCAGCCTCTCTGGTGTCAATACTCTGATTTTGGGAAAAAAAAAAAAAAAATCCAAAATCAGACAGAGTGTTGACACCAGAGAGGCTAAAACTGCATTGAATCAGTGTGCTATACAGCCTCTCTGGTGTCAAGTCTGATTTTGGGAGAAAAAAAAAATCCAAAATCAGACAGAGTGTTGAGACCAGAGAGGCTAAGACCGCATTGACTCAGTGCGGTATTCAGCCTCTCTGGTGTCAATACTCTGATTTTGGGAAAGAAAAAAAAAATCCAAAATCAGACAGAGTGTTGAGACCAGAGAGGCTAAGACCGCATTGACTCAGTGCGGTATTCAGCCTCTCTGGTGTCAAGTCTGATTTTGGGAAGAAAAAAAAAAAATCCAAAATCAGACAGAGTGTTGAGACCAGAGAGGCTAAGACCGCATTGACTCAGTGTGCTATACAGCCTCTCTGGTGTCAATACTCTGTCTGATTTTGGGAGATTTTTTTTATTTTTTCCAAAATCAGACAGAGTGTTGAGACCAGAGAGGCTAAGACCGCATTGACTCAGTGCGGTATTCAGCCTCTCTGGTGTCAATCCTCTGTCTGATTTTGGAAGAAAGAAAAAAAATCTAAAATCAGACAGTGTTGAGACCAGAGAGGCATTGACTCAGTGCGGTATTCAGCCTCTCTGGTGTCAATACTCTGTCTGATTTTGGGAGATTTTTTTTTTTTTTCCAAAATCAGACAGAGTGTTGAGACCAGAGAGGCTAAGACCGCATTGACTCAGTGCAGTATTCAGCCTCTCTGGTGTCAAGACTGATTTTAGGAAAAAAAAAAAATCAAAAATCAGACAGAGTGTTGAGACCAGAGAGCCTAAGACCGCATTGACTCAGTGCAGTATTCAGCCTCTCTGGTGTCAATACTCTGATTTTGCGAAAAAAAAAAAAAATCCAAAATGAGACAGAGTGTTGAGACCAGAGAGGCTAAAACCGCATTGACTCAGTGTGCTATACAGCCTCTCTGGTGTCAATACTCTGTCTGATTTTGGGGGAAAAAAAAAAAATCCAAAATCAGACAGAGTGTTGAGACCAGAGAGGCTAAGACTGCATTGACTCAGTGCGGTATTCAGCCTCTCTGGTGTCAAGTCTGATTTTGGGAAGAAAAAAAAAATCCAAAATCAGACAGTGTTGAGACCAGAGAGGCTAAGACCGCATTGACTCAGTGCGGTATTCAGCCTCTCTGGTGTCAATACTCTGATTTTGGGAAAAAAAAAAAAAAAATCCAAAATCAGACAGAGTGTTGACACCAGAGAGGCTAAAACTGCATTGAATCAGTGTGCTATACAGCCTCTCTGGTGTCAAGTCTGATTTTGGGAAGAAAAAAAAATCCAAAATCAGACAGAGTGTTGAGACCAGAGAGGCTAAGACCGCATTGACTCAGTGCGGTATTCAGCCTCTCTGGTGTCAATAATCTGATTTTGGGAAAGAAAAAAAAAATCCAAAATCAGACAGATTGTTGAGACCAGAGAGCCTAAGACCACATTGACTCAGTGCGGTATTCAGCCTCTCTGGTGTCAATACTCTGATTTTGGGGGGAAAAAAAAAAAAAATCCAAAATCAGACAGAGTGTTGACACCAGAGAGGCTAAAACTGCATTGAATCAGTGTGCTATACAGCCTCTCTGGTGTCAATACTCTGTCTGATTTTGGGGGAAAAAAAATCCAAAATCAGACAGAGTGTTGAGACCAGAGAGGCTAAGACCGCATTGACTCAGTGCGGTATTCAGCCTCTCTGGTGTCAAGTCTGATTTTGGGAAGAAAAAAAAAAATCCAAAATCAGACAGAGTGTTGAGACCAGAGAGGCTAAGACCGCATTGACTCAGTGTGCTATACAGCCTCTCTGGTGTCAATACTCTGTCTGATTTTGGGAGATTTTTTTTATTTTTTCCAAAATCAGACAGAGTGTTGAGACCAGAGAGGCTAAGACCGCATTGACTCAGTGCGGTATTCAGCCTCTCTGGTGTCAATACTCTGATTTTGGGAAAGAAAAAAAAAATCCAAAATCAGACAGATTGTTGAGACCAGAGAGCCTAAGACCACATTGACTCAGTGCGGTATTCAGCCTCTCTGGTGTCAATACTCTGATTTTGGGGGAAAAAAAAAAAAAAATCCAAAATCAGACAGAGTGTTGACACCAGAGAGGCTAAAACTGCATTGAATCAGTGTGCTATACAGCCTCTCTGGTGTCAATACTCTGTCTGATTTTGGGGAAAAAAAAATCCAAAATCAGACAGAGTGTTGAGACCAGAGAGGCTAAGACCGCATTGACTCAGTGCGGTATTCAGCCTCTCTGGTGTCAAGTCTGATTTTGGGAAGAAAAAAAAAAAATCCAAAATCAGACAGAGTGTTGAGACCAGAGAGGCTAAGACCGCATTGACTCAGTGTGCTATACAGCCTCTCTGGTGTCAATACTCTGTCTGATTTTGGGAGATTTTTTTTTATTTTTTCCAAAATCAGACAGAGTGTTGAGACCAGAGAGGCTAAGACCGCATTGACTCAGTGCGGTATTCAGCCTCTCTGGTGTCAATCCTCTGTCTGATTTTGGAAGAAAGAAAAAAAATCTAAAATCAGACAGTGTTGAGACCAGAGAGGCATTGACTCAGTGCGGTATTCAGCCTCTCTGGTGTCAATACTCTGTCTGATTTGGGGAGATTTTTTTTTTTTTTCCAAAATCAGACAGAGTGTTGAGACCAGAGAGCCTAAGACCGCATTGACTCAGTGCGGTATTCAGCCTCTCTGGTGTCAATACTCTGATTTTGGGAAAAAAAAAAAAAAATCCAAAATGAGACAGAGTGTTGAGACCAGAGAGGCTAAAACCGCATTGACTCAGTGTGCTATACAGCCTCTCTGGTGTCAATACTCAGTCTGATTTTGGGGGGGAAAAAAAAATCCAAAATCAGACAGAGTGTTGAGACCAGAGAGGCTAAGACCGCATTGACTCAGTGCGGTATTCAGCCTCTCTGGTGTCAAGTCTGATTTTGGGAAAAAAAAAAATCCAAAATCAGACAGTGTTGAGACCAGAGAGGCTAAGACCGCATTGACTCAGTGCGGTATTCAGCCTCTCTGGTGTCAATACTCTGATTTTGGGAAAAAAAAAAAAAAAATCCAAAATCAGACAGAGTGTTGACACCAGAGAGGCTAAAACTGCATTGAATCAGTGTGCTATACAGCCTCTCTGGTGTCAAGTCTGATTTTTGGAGAAAAAAAAAATCCAAAATCAGACAGAGTGTTGAGACCAGAGAGGCTAAGACCGCATTGACTCAGTGCGGTATTCAGCCTCTCTGGTGTCAATACTCTGATTTTGGGAAAGAAAAAAAAAATCCAAAATCAGACAGATTGTTGAGACCAGAGAGCCTAAGACCGCATTGACTCAGTGCGGTATTCAGCCTCTCTGGTGTCAATACTCTGATTTTGGGGAAAAAAAAAAAAATCCAAAATCAGACAGAGTGTTGACACCAGAGAGGCTAAAACTGCATTGAATCAGTGTGCTATACAGCCTCTCTGGTGTCAAGTCTGATTTTGGGAAGAAAAAAAAAAAATCCAAAATCAGACAGAGTGTTGAGACCAGATAGGCTATACAGACTCAGTGTGCTATACAGCCTCTCTGGTGTCAATACTCTGTCTGATTTTGGGAGATTTTTTTTATTTTTTCCAAAATCAGACAGAGTGTTGAGACCAGAGAGGCTAAGACCGCATTGACTCAGTGCGGTTTTCAGCCTCTCTGGTGTCAATCCTCTGTCTGATTTTGGAAGAAAGAAAAAAAATCCAAAATCAGACAGTGTTGAGACCAGAGAGGCATTGACTCAGTGCGGTATTCAGCCTCTCTGGTGTCAATACTCTGTCTGATTTGGGGAGATTTTTTTTTTTTTTCCAAAATCAGACAGAGTGTTGAGACCAGAGAGGCTAAGACCGCATTGACTCAGTGCAGTATTCAGCCTCTCTGGTGTCAATACTCTGATTTTGGGAAAAAAAAAAAATCCAAAATGAGACAGAGTGTTGAGACCAGAGAGGCTAAAACCGCATTGACTCAGTGTGCTATACAGCCTCTCTGGTGTCAATACTCTGTCTGATTTTGGGGGGGAAAAAAAATCCAAAATCAGACAGAGTGTTGAGACCAGAGAGGCTAAGACCGCATTGACTCAGTGCGGTATTCAGCCTCTCTGGTGTCAATACTCTGATTTTGGGAAAGAAAAAAAAAATCCAAAATCAGACAGATTGTTGAGACCAGAGAGGCTAAGACCGCATTGACTCAGTGCGGTATTCAGCCTCTCTGGTGTCAATACTCTGATTTTAAGGGGGGGGGGGGGGGGGGGGGAATCCAAAATCAGACAGAGTGTTGACACCAGAGAGGCTAAAACTGCATTGAATCAGTGTGCTATACAGCCTCTCTGGTGTCAATACTCTGTCTGATTTTGGGGGAAAAAAAATCCAAAATCAGACAGAGTGTTGAGACCAGAGAGGCTAAGACTGCATTGACTCAGTGCGGTATTCAGCCTCTCTGGTGTCAAGTCTGATTTTGGGAAAAAAAAAAAAATCCAAAATCAGACAGAGTGTTGAGACCAGAGAGGCTAAGACCGCATTGACTCAGTGCGGTATTCAGCCTCTCTGGTGTCAAGTCTGATTTTGGGAAGAAAAAAAAAAAATCCAAAATCAGACAGAGTGTTGAGACCAGAGAGGCTAAGACCGCATTGACTCAGTGCGGTATTCAGCCTCTCTGGTGTCAATCCTCTGTCTGATTTTGGAAGAAAGAAAAAAAATCCAAAATCAGACAGTGTTGAGACCAGAGAGGCATTGACTCAGTGCGGTATTCAGCCTCTCTGGTGTCAATACTCTGTCTGATTTGGGGAGATTTTTTTTTTTTTTTCCAAAATCAGACAGAGTGTTGAGACCAGAGAGGCTAAGACCGCATTGACTCAGTGCAGTATTCAGCCTCTCTGGTGTCAATACTCTGATTTTAGGAAAAAAAAAAAAAAAAATCCAAAATGAGACAGAGTGTTGAGACCAGAGAGGCTAAAACCGCATTGACTCAGTGTGCTATACAGCCTCTCTGGTGTCAATACTCTGATTTTGGGAAAAAAAAAAAAAAAATCCAAAATGAGACAGAGTGTTGAGACCAGAGAGGCTAAAACCGCATTGACTCAGTGTGCTATACAGCCTCTCTGGTGTCAATACTCTGTCTGATTTTGGGGGGGGGGGGAAAAATCCAAAATTAGACAGAGTGTTGAGACCAGAGAGGCTAAGACCGCATTGACTCAGTGCGGTATTCAGCCTCTCTGGTGTCAAGTCTGATTTTGGGAAAGAAAAAAAAAATCCAAAATCAGACAGAGTGTTGAGACCAGAGAGGCTAAGACCGCATTGACTCAGTGCGGTATTCAGCCTCTCTGGTGTCAAGTCTGATTTTGGAAAAAAAAAAAAAAATCCAAAATCAGACAGAGTGCTGAGACCAGAGAGGCTAAGACCGCATTGACTCAGTGCGGTATTCAGCCTCTCTGGTGTCAAGTCTGATTTTTGAAAAAAAAAAAAAAAATCCAAAATCAGACAGAGTGTTGACACCAGAGAGGCTAAAACTGCATTGAATCAGTGTGCTATACAGCCTCTCTGGTGTCAAGTCTGATTTTGGGAAGAAAAAAAAAAAATCCAAAATCAGACAGAGTGTTGAGACCAGAGAGGCTATACAGACTCAGTGTGCTATACAGCCTCTCTGGTGTCAATACTCTGTCTGATTTTGGGAGATTTTTTTTATTTTTTCCAAAATCAGACAGAGTGTTGAGACCAGAGAGGCTAAGACCGCATTGACTCAGTGCGGTTTTCAGCCTCTCTGGTGTCAATCCTCTGTCTGATTTTGGAAGAAAGAAAAAAAATCCAAAATCAGACAGTGTTGAGACCAGAGAGGCATTGACTCAGTGCGGTATTCAGCCTCTCTGGTGTCAATACTCTGTCTGATTTCGGGAGATTTTTTTTTTTTTTCCAAAATCAGACAGAGTGTTGAGACCAGAGAGGCTAAGACCGCATTGACTCAGTGCGGTATTCAGCCTCTCTGGTGTCAATACTCTGATTTTGGGAAAAAAAAAAAATCCAAAATGAGACAGAGTGTTGAGACCAGAGAGGCTAAAACCGCATTGACTCAGTGTGCTATACAGCATCTCTGGTGTCAATACTCTGTCTGATTTTGGGGGGGGAAAAAAATCCAAAATCAGACAGAGTGTTGAGACCAGAGAGGCTAAGACCGCATTGACTCAGTGCGGTATTCAGCCTCTCTGGTGTCAATACTCTGATTTTGGGAAAGAAAAAAAAAATCCAAAATCAGACAGATTGTTGAGACCAGAGAGGCTAAGACCGCATTGACTCAGTGCGGTATTCAGCCTCTCTGGTGTCAATACTCTGATTTTAAGGGGGGGGGGGGGGGGGGAATCCAAAATCAGACAGAGTGTTGACACCAGAGAGGCTAAAACTGCATTGAATCAGTGTGCTATACAGCCTCTCTGGTGTCAATACTCTGTCTGATTTTGGGGAAAAAAAATCCAAAATCAGACAGAGTGTTGAGACCAGAGAGGCTAAGACTGCATTGACTCAGTGCGGTATTCAGCCTCTCTGGTGTCAAGTCTGATTTTGGGAAAAAAAAAAAAATCCAAAATCAGACAGAGTGTTGAGACCAGAGAGGCTAAGACCGCATTGACTCAGTGCGGTATTCAGCCTCTCTGGTGTCAAGTCTGATTTTGGGAAGAAAAAAAAAAAATCCAAAATCAGACAGAGTGTTGAGACCAGAGAGGCTAAGACCGCATTGACTCAGTGCGGTATTCAGCCTCTCTGGTGTCAATCCTCTGTCTGATTTTGGAAGAAAGAAAAAAAATCCAAAATCAGACAGTGTTGAGACCAGAGAGGCATTGACTCAGTGCGGTATTCAGCCTCTCTGGTGTCAATACTCTGTCTGATTTGGGGAGATTTTTTTTTTTTTTCCAAAATCAGACAGAGTGTTGAGACCAGAGAGGCTAAGACCGCATTGACTCAGTGCAGTATTCAGCCTCTCTGGTGTCAAGACTGATTTTGGGAAGAAAAAAAAAAATCAAAAATCAGACAGAGTGTTGAGACCAGAGAGCCTAAGACCGCATTGACTCAGTGCGGTATTCAGCCTCTCTGGTGTCAATACTCTGATTTTGGGAAAAGAAAAAAAAAATCCAAAATGAGACAGAGTGTTGAGACCAGAGAGGCTAAAACCGCATTGACTCAGTGTGCTATACAGCCTCTCTGGTGTCAATACTCAGTCTGATTTTGGGGGGGGGAAAAAAATCCAAAATCAGAGTGTTGAGACCAGAGAGGCTAAGACCGCATTGACTCAGTGCGGTATTCAGCCTCTCTGGTGTCAAGTCTGATTTTGGGAAGAAAAAAAAAAAATCCAAAATCAGACAGAGTGTTGAGACCAGAGAGGCTAAGACCGCATTGACTCAGTGTGCTATACAGCCTCTCTGGTGTCAATACTCTGTCTGATTTTGGGAGATTTTTTTTATTTTTTCCAAAATCAGACAGAGTGTTGAGACCAGAGAGGCTAAGACCGCATTGACTCAGTGCGGTATTCAGCCTCTCTGGTGTCAATCCTCTGTCTGATTTTGGAAGAAAGAAAAAAAATCCAAAATCAGACAGTGTTGAGACCAGAGAGGCATTGACTCAGTGCGGTATTCAGCCTCTCTGGTGTCAATACTCTGTCTGATTTGGGGAGATTTTTTTTTTTTTTCCAAAATCAGACAGAGTGTTGAGACCAGAGAGGCTAAGACCGCATTGACTCAGTGCAGTATTCAGCCTCTCTGGTGTCAAGACTGATTTTGGGAAGAAAAAAAAAATCAAAAATCAGACAGTGTTGAGACCAGAGAGGCTAAGACCGCATTGACTCATTGCGGTATTCAGCCTCTCTGGTGTCAATACTCTGATTTTGGGAAAAAAAAAAAAAAAATCCAAAATCAGACAGAGTGTTGACACCAGAGAGGCTAAAACTGCATTGAATCAGTGTGCTATACAGCCTCTCTGGTGTCAAGTCTGATTTTGGGAGAAAAAAAAAATCCAAAATCAGACAGAGTGTTGAGACCAGAGAGGCTAAGACCGCATTGACTCAGTGCGGTATTCAGCCTCTCTGGTGTCAATACTCTGATTTTGGGAAAGAAAAAAAAAATCCAAAATCAGACAGAGTGTTGAGACCAGAGAGGCTAAGACCGCATTGACTCAGTGCGGTATTCAGCCTCTCTGGTGTCAAGTCTGATTTTGGGAAGAAAAAAAAAAAATCCAAAATCAGACAGAGTGTTGAGACCAGAGAGGCTAAGACCGCATTGACTCAGTGTGCTATACAGCCTCTCTGGTGTCAATACTCTGTCTGATTTTGGGAGATTTTTTTTATTTTTTCCAAAATCAGACAGAGTGTTGAGACCAGAGAGGCTAAGACCGCATTGACTCAGTGCGGTATTCAGCCTCTCTGGTGTCAATCCTCTGTCTGATTTTGGAAGAAAGAAAAAAAATCTAAAATCAGACAGTGTTGAGACCAGAGAGGCATTGACTCAGTGCGGTATTCAGCCTCTCTGGTGTCAATACTCTGTCTGATTTTGGGAGATTTTTTTTTTTTTTCCAAAATCAGACAGAGTGTTGAGACCAGAGAGGCTAAGACCGCATTGACTCAGTGCAGTATTCAGCCTCTCTGGTGTCAAGACTGATTTTAGGAAAAAAAAAAAATCAAAAATCAGACAGAGTGTTGAGACCAGAGAGCCTAAGACCGCATTGACTCAGTGCGGTATTCAGCCTCTCTGGTGTCAATACTCTGATTTTGCGAAAAAAAAAAAAAATCCAAAATGAGACAGAGTGTTGAGACCAGAGAGGCTAAAACCGCATTGACTCAGTGTGCTATACAGCCTCTCTGGTGTCAATACTCTGTCTGATTTTGGGGGAAAAAAAAAAAATCCAAAATCAGACAGAGTGTTGAGACCAGAGAGGCTAAGACCGCATTGACTCAGTGCGGTATTCAGCCTCTCTGGTGTCAAGTCTGATTTTGGGAAAAAAAAAAAATCCAAAATCAGACAGTGTTGAGACCAGAGAGGCTAAGACCGCATTGACTCAGTGCGGTATTCAGCCTCTCTGGTGTCAATACTCTGATTTTGGGAAAAAAAAAAAAAAAATCCAAAATCAGACAGAGTGTTGACACCAGAGAGGCTAAAACTGCATTGAATCAGTGTGCTATACAGCCTCTCTGGTGTCAAGTCTGATTTTGGGAAAAAAAAAAATCCAAAATCAGACAGAGTGTTGAGACCAGAGAGGCTAAGACCGCATTGACTCAGTGCGGTATTCAGCCTCTCTGGTGTCAATAATCTGATTTTGGGAAAGAAAAAAAAAATCCAAAATCAGACAGATTGTTGAGACCAGAGAGGCTAAGACTGCATTGACTCAGTGCGGTATTCAGCCTCTCTGGTGTCAAGTCTGATTTTGGGGGGGAAAAAAAAATCCAAAATCAGAGTGTTGAGACCAGAGAGGCTAAGACCGCATTGACTCAGTGCGGTATTCAGCCTCTCTGGTGTCAATACTCTGATTTTGGGAAAGAAAAAAAAAATCCAAAATCAGACAGAGTGTTGAGACCAGAGAGGCTAAGACCGCATTGACTCAGTGCGGTATTCAGCCTCTCTGGTGTCAAGTCTGATTTTGGGAAGAAAAAAAAAAAATCCAAAATCAGACAGAGTGTTGAGACCAGAGAGGCTAAGACCGCATTGACTCAGTGTGCTATACAGCCTCTCTGGTGTCAATACTCTGTCTGATTTTGGGAGATTTTTTTTATTTTTTCCAAAATCAGACAGAGTGTTGAGACCAGAGAGGCTAAGACCGCATTGACTCAGTGCGGTATTCAGCCTCTCTGGTGTCAATCCTCTGTCTGATTTTGGAAGAAAGAAAAAAAATCTAAAATCAGACAGTGTTGAGACCAGAGAGGCATTGACTCAGTGCGGTATTCAGCCTCTCTGGTGTCAATACTCTGTCTGATTTTGGGAGATTTTTTTTTTTTTTCCAAAATCAGACAGAGTGTTGAGACCAGAGAGGCTAAGACCGCATTGACTCAGTGCAGTATTCAGCCTCTCTGGTGTCAAGACTGATTTTAGGAAAAAAAAAAAATCAAAAATCAGACAGAGTGTTGAGACCAGAGAGCCTAAGACCGCATTGACTCAGTGCGGTATTCAGCCTCTCTGGTGTCAATACTCTGATTTTGCGAAAAAAAAAAAAAATCCAAAATGAGACAGAGTGTTGAGACCAGAGAGGCTAAAACCGCATTGACTCAGTGTGCTATACAGCCTCTCTGGTGTCAATACTCTGTCTGATTTTGGGGGAAAAAAAAAAAATCCAAAATCAGACAGAGTGTTGAGACCAGAGAGGCTAAGACCGCATTGACTCAGTGCGGTATTCAGCCTCTCTGGTGTCAAGTCTGATTTTGGGAAAAAAAAAAAATCCAAAATCAGACAGTGTTGAGACCAGAGAGGCTAAGACCGCATTGACTCAGTGCGGTATTCAGCCTCTCTGGTGTCAATACTCTGATTTTGGGAAAAAAAAAAAAAAAATCCAAAATCAGACAGAGTGTTGACACCAGAGAGGCTAAAACTGCATTGAATCAGTGTGCTATACAGCCTCTCTGGTGTCAAGTCTGATTTTGGGAAAAAAAAAAATCCAAAATCAGACAGAGTGTTGAGACCAGAGAGGCTAAGACCGCATTGACTCAGTGCGGTATTCAGCCTCTCTGGTGTCAATAATCTGATTTTGGGAAAGAAAAAAAAAATCCAAAATCAGACAGATTGTTGAGACCAGAGAGCCTAAGACCACATTGACTCAGTGCGGTATTCAGCCTCTCTGGTGTCAATACTCTGATTTTGGGGGAAAAAAAAAAAAAAATCCAAAATCAGACAGAGTGTTGACACCAGAGAGGCTAAAACTGCATTGAATCAGTGTGCTATACAGCCTCTCTGGTGTCAATACTCTGTCTGATTTTGGGGGGAAAAAAATCCAAAATCAGACAGAGTGTTGAGACCAGAGAGGCTAAGACCGCATTGACTCAGTGCGGTATTCAGCCTCTCTGGTGTCAAGTCTGATTTTGGGAAGAAAAAAAAAAATCCAAAATCAGACAGAGTGTTGAGACCAGAGAGGCTAAGACCGCATTGACTCAGTGTGCTATACAGCCTCTCTGGTGTCAATACTCTGTCTGATTTTGGGAGATTTTTTTTATTTTTTCCAAAATCAGACAGAGTGTTGAGACCAGAGAGGCTAAGACCGCATTGACTCAGTGCGGTATTCAGCCTCTCTGGTGTCAATACTCTGATTTTGGGAAAGAAAAAAAAAATCCAAAATCAGACAGATTGTTGAGACCAGAGAGCCTAAGACCACATTGACTCAGTGCGGTATTCAGCCTCTCTGGTGTCAATACTCTGATTTTGGGGGAAAAAAAAAAAAAATCCAAAATCAGACAGAGTGTTGACACCAGAGAGGCTAAAACTGCATTGAATCAGTGTGCTATACAGCCTCTCTGGTGTCAATACTCTGTCTGATTTTGGGGAAAAAAAAATCCAAAATCAGACAGAGTGTTGAGACCAGAGAGGCTAAGACCGCATTGACTCAGTGCGGTATTCAGCCTCTCTGGTGTCAAGTCTGATTTTGGGAAGAAAAAAAAAAAATCCAAAATCAGACAGAGTGTTGAGACCAGAGAGGCTAAGACCGCATTGACTCAGTGTGCTATACAGCCTCTCTGGTGTCAATACTCTGTCTGATTTTGGGAGATTCTTTTTTATTTTTTCCAAAATCAGACAGTGTTGAGACCAGAGAGGCTAAGACCGCATTGACTCAGTGCGGTATTCAGCCTCTCTGGTGTCAATACTCTGATTTTGGGAAAAAAAAAAAAAAAATCCAAAATCAGACAGAGTGTTGACACCAGAGAGGCTAAAACTGCATTGAATCAGTGTGCTATACAGCCTCTCTGGTGTCAAGTCTGATTTTTGGAGAAAAAAAAAATCCAAAATCAGACAGAGTGTTGAGACCAGAGAGGCTAAGACCGCATTGACTCAGTGCGGTATTCAGCCTCTCTGGTGTCAATACTCTGATTTTGGGAAAGAAAAAAAAAATCCAAAATCAGACAGATTGTTGAGACCAGAGAGCCTAAGACCGCATTGACTCAGTGCGGTATTCAGCCTCTCTGGTGTCAATACTCTGATTTTGGGGAAAAAAAAAAAAATCCAAAATCAGACAGAGTGTTGACACCAGAGAGGCTAAAACTGCATTGAATCAGTGTGCTATACAGCCTCTCTGGTGTCAAGTCTGATTTTGGGAAGAAAAGAAAAAAAATCCAAAATCAGACAGAGTGTTGAGACCAGAGAGGCTATACAGACTCAGTGTGCTATACAGCCTCTCTGGTGTCAATACTCTGTCTGATTTTGGGAGATTTTTTTTATTTTTTCCAAAATCAGACAGAGTGTTGAGACCAGAGAGGCTAAGACCGCATTGACTCAGTGCGGTTTTCAGCCTCTCTGGTGTCAATCCTCTGTCTGATTTTGGAAGAAAGAAAAAAAATCCAAAATCAGACAGTGTTGAGACCAGAGAGGCATTGACTCAGTGCGGTATTCAGCCTCTCTGGTGTCAATACTCTGTCTGATTTGGGGAGATTTTTTTTTTTTTTCCAAAATCAGACAGAGTGTTGAGACCAGAGAGGCTAAGACCGCATTGACTCAGTGCGGTATTCAGCCTCTCTGGTGTCAATACTCTGATTTTGGGAAAAAAAAAAAATCCAAAATGAGACAGAGTGTTGAGACCAGAGAGGCTAAAACCGCATTGACTCAGTGTGCTATACAGCCTCTCTGGTGTCAATACTCTGTCTGATTTTGGGGGGGAAAAAAAATCCAAAATCAGACAGAGTGTTGAGACCAGAGAGGCTAAGACCGCATTGACTCAGTGCGGTATTCAGCCTCTCTGGTGTCAATACTCTGATTTTGGGAAAGAAAAAAAAAATCCAAAATCAGACAGATTGTTGAGACCAGAGAGGCTAAGACCGCATTGACTCAGTGCGGTATTCAGCCTCTCTGGTGTCAATACTCTGATTTTAAGGGGGGGGGGGGGGGGGGGGGGAATCCAAAATCAGACAGAGTGTTGACACCAGAGAGGCTAAAACTGCATTGAATCAGTGTGCTATACAGCCTCTCTGGTGTCAATACTCTGTCTGATTTTGGGGGAAAAAAATCCAAAATCAGACAGAGTGTTGAGACCAGAGAGGCTAAGACTGCATTGACTCAGTGCGGTATTCAGCCTCTCTGGTGTCAAGACTGATTTTAGGAAAAAAAAAAAATCAAAAATCAGACAGAGTGTTGAGACCAGAGAGCCTAAGACCGCATTGACTCAGTGCGGTATTCAGCCTCTCTGGTGTCAATACTCTGATTTTGCGAAAAAAAAAAAAAATCCAAAATGAGACAGAGTGTTGAGACCAGAGAGGCTAAAACCGCATTGACTCAGTGTGCTATACAGCCTCTCTGGTGTCAATACTCTGTCTGATTTTGGGGGAAAAAAAAAAAATCCAAAATCAGACAGAGTGTTGAGACCAGAGAGGCTAAGACCGCATTGACTCAGTGCGGTATTCAGCCTCTCTGGTGTCAAGTCTGATTTTGGGAAAAAAAAAAAATCCAAAATCAGACAGTGTTGAGACCAGAGAGGCTAAGACCGCATTGACTCAGTGCGGTATTCAGCCTCTCTGGTGTCAATACTCTGATTTTGGGAAAAAAAAAAAAAAATCCAAAATCAGACAGAGTGTTGACACCAGAGAGGCTAAAACTGCATTGAATCAGTGTGCTATACAGCCTCTCTGGTGTCAAGTCTGATTTTGGGAAAAAAAAAAATCCAAAATCAGACAGAGTGTTGAGACCAGAGAGGCTAAGACCGCATTGACTCAGTGCGGTATTCAGCCTCTCTGGTGTCAATAATCTGATTTTGGGAAAGAAAAAAAAAATCCAAAATCAGACAGATTGTTGAGACCAGAGAGCCTAAGACCACATTGACTCAGTGCGGTATTCAGCCTCTCTGGTGTCAATACTCTGATTTTGGGGAAAAAAAAAAAAAAAATCCAAAATCAGACAGAGTGTTGACACCAGAGAGGCTAAAACTGCATTGAATCAGTGTGCTATACAGCCTCTCTGGTGTCAATACTCTGTCTGATTTTGGGGGAAAAAAAATCCAAAATCAGACAGAGTGTTGAGACCAGAGAGGCTAAGACCGCATTGACTCAGTGCGGTATTCAGCCTCTCTGGTGTCAAGTCTGATTTTGGGAAGAAAAAAAAAAATCCAAAATCAGACAGAGTGTTGAGACCAGAGAGGCTAAGACCGCATTGACTCAGTGTGCTATACAGCCTCTCTGGTGTCAATACTCTGTCTGATTTTGGGAGATTTTTTTTATTTTTTCCAAAATCAGACAGAGTGTTGAGACCAGAGAGGCTAAGACCGCATTGACTCAGTGCGGTATTCAGCCTCTCTGGTGTCAATACTCTGATTTTGGGAAAGAAAAAAAAAATCCAAAATCAGACAGATTGTTGAGACCAGAGAGCCTAAGACCACATTGACTCAGTGCGGTATTCAGCCTCTCTGGTGTCAATACTCTGATTTTGGGGGAAAAAAAAAAAAAATCCAAAATCAGACAGAGTGTTGACACCAGAGAGGCTAAAACTGCATTGAATCAGTGTGCTATACAGCCTCTCTGGTGTCAATACTCTGTCTGATTTTGGGGAAAAAAAAATCCAAAATCAGACAGAGTGTTGAGACCAGAGAGGCTAAGACCGCATTGACTCAGTGCGGTATTCAGCCTCTCTGGTGTCAAGTCTGATTTTGGGAAGAAAAAAAAAAAATCCAAAATCAGACAGAGTGTTGAGACCAGAGAGGCTAAGACCGCATTGACTCAGTGTGCTATACAGCCTCTCTGGTGTCAATACTCTGTCTGATTTTGGGAGATTTTTTTTTATTTTTTCCAAAATCAGACAGAGTGTTGAGACCAGAGAGGCTAAGACCGCATTGACTCAGTGCGGTATTCAGCCTCTCTGGTGTCAATCCTCTGTCTGATTTTGGAAGAAAGAAAAAAAATCTAAAATCAGACAGTGTTGAGACCAGAGAGGCATTGACTCAGTGCGGTATTCAGCCTCTCTGGTGTCAATACTCTGTCTGATTTGGGGAGATTTTTTTTTTTTTTCCAAAATCAGACAGAGTGTTGAGACCAGAGAGCCTAAGACCGCATTGACTCAGTGCGGTATTCAGCCTCTCTGGTGTCAATACTCTGATTTTGGGAAAAAAAAAAAAAAATCCAAAATGAGACAGAGTGTTGAGACCAGAGAGGCTAAAACCGCATTGACTCAGTGTGCTATACAGCCTCTCTGGTGTCAATACTCAGTCTGATTTTGGGGGGAAAAAAAAAATCCAAAATCAGACAGATTGTTGAGACCAGAGAGGCTAAGACCGCATTGACTCAGTGCGGTATTCAGCCTCTCTGGTGTCAAGTCTGATTTTGGGAAAAAAAAAAATCCAAAATCAGACAGTGTTGAGACCAGAGAGGCTAAGACCGCATTGACTCAGTGCGGTATTCAGCCTCTCTGGTGTCAATACTCTGATTTTGGGAAAAAAAAAAAAAAAATCCAAAATCAGACAGAGTGTTGACACCAGAGAGGCTAAAACTGCATTGAATCAGTGTGCTATACAGCCTCTCTGGTGTCAAGTCTGATTTTTGGAGAAAAAAAAAATCCAAAATCAGACAGAGTGTTGAGACCAGAGAGGCTAAGACCGCATTGACTCAGTGCGGTATTCAGCCTCTCTGGTGTCAATACTCTGATTTTGGGAAAGAAAGAAAAAATCCAAAATCAGACAGATTGTTGAGACCAGAGAGCCTAAGACCGCATTGACTCAGTGCGGTATTCAGCCTCTCTGGTGTCAATACTCTGATTTTGGGGAAAAAAAAAAAAATCCAAAATCAGACAGAGTGTTGACACCAGAGAGGCTAAAACTGCATTGAATCAGTGTGCTATACAGCCTCTCTGGTGTCAAGTCTGATTTTGGGAAGAAAAAAAAAAAATCCAAAATCAGACAGAGTGTTGAGACCAGAGAGGCTATACAGACTCAGTGTGCTATACAGCCTCTCTGGTGTCAATACTCTGTCTGATTTTGGGAGATTTTTTTTATTTTTTCCAAAATCAGACAGAGTGTTGAGACCAGAGAGGCTAAGACCGCATTGACTCAGTGCGGTTTTCAGCCTCTCTGGTGTCAATCCTCTGTCTGATTTTGGAAGAAAGAAAAAAAATCCAAAATCAGACAGTGTTGAGACCAGAGAGGCATTGACTCAGTGCGGTATTCAGCCTCTCTGGTGTCAATACTCTGTCTGATTTGGGGAGATTTTTTTTTTTTTTCCAAAATCAGACAGAGTGTTGAGACCACAGAGGCTAAGACCGCATTGACTCAGTGCGGTATTCAGCCTCTCTGGTGTCAATACTCTGATTTTGGGAAAAAAAAAAAATCCAAAATGAGACAGAGTGTTGAGACCAGAGAGGCTAAAACCGCATTGACTCAGTGTGCTATACAGCCTCTCTGGTGTCAATACTCTGTCTGATTTTGGGGGGGAAAAAAAATCCAAAATCAGACAGAGTGTTGAGACCAGAGAGGCTAAGACCGCATTGACTCAGTGCGGTATTCAGCCTCTCTGGTGTCAATACTCTGATTTTGGGAAAGAAAAAAAAAATCCAAAATCAGACAGATTGTTGAGACCAGAGAGGCTAAGACCGCATTGACTCAGTGCGGTATTCAGCCTCTCTGGTGTCAATACTCTGATTTTAAGGGGGGGGGGGGGGGGGGGGAATCCAAAATCAGACAGAGTGTTGACACCAGAGAGGCTAAAACTGCATTGAATCAGTGTGCTATACAGCCTCTCTGGTGTCAATACTCTGTCTGATTTTGGGGGAAAAAAATCCAAAATCAGACAGAGTGTTGAGACCAGAGAGGCTAAGACTGCATTGACTCAGTGCGGTATTCAGCCTCTCTGGTGTCAAGTCTGATTTTGGGAAAAAAAAAAAAATCCAAAATCAGACAGAGTGTTGAGACCAGAGAGGCTAAGACCGCATTGACTCAGTGCGGTATTCAGCCTCTCTGGTGTCAAGTCTGATTTTGGGAAGAAAAAAAAAAAATCCAAAATCAGACAGAGTGTTGAGACCAGAGAGGCTAAGACCGCATTGACTCAGTGCGGTATTCAGCCTCTCTGGTGTCAATCCTCTGTCTGATTTTGGAAGAAAGAAAAAAAATCCAAAATCAGACAGTGTTGAGACCAGAGAGGCATTGACTCAGTGCGGTATTCAGCCTCTCTGGTGTCAATACTCTGTCTGATTTGGGGAGATTTTTTTTTTTTTTTCCAAAATCAGACAGAGTGTTGAGACCAGAGAGGCTAAGACCGCATTGACTCAGTGCAGTATTCAGCCTCTCTGGTGTCAATACTCTGATTTTAGGAAAAAAAAAAAAAAAAATCCAAAATGAGACAGAGTGTTGAGACCAGAGAGGCTAAAACCGCATTGACTCAGTGTGCTATACAGCCTCTCTGGTGTCAATACTCTGATTTTGGGAAGAAAAAAAAAAAAAATCCAAAATGAGACAGAGTGTTGAGACCAGAGAGGCTAAAACCGCATTGACTCAGTGTGCTATACAGCCTCTCTGGTGTCAATACTCTGTCTGATTTTGGGGGGGGGGGGGGAAAATCCAAAATTAGACAGAGTGTTGAGACCAGAGAGGCTAAGACCGCATTGACTCAGTGCGGTATTCAGCCTCTCTGGTGTCAAGTCTGATTTTGGGAAAGAAAAAAAAAATCCAAAATCAGACAGAGTGTTGAGACCAGAGAGGCTAAGACCGCATTGACTCAGTGCGGTATTCAGCCTCTCTGGTGTCAAGTCTGATTTTGGAAAAAAAAAAAAAAATCCAAAATCAGACAGAGTGCTGAGACCAGAGAGGCTAAGACCGCATTGACTCAGTGCGGTATTCAGCCTCTCTGGTGTCAAGTCTGATTTTGGAAAAAAAAAAAAAAAATCCAAAATCAGACAGAGTGTTGACACCAGAGAGGCTAAAACTGCATTGAATCAGTGTGCTATACAGCCTCTCTGGTGTCAAGTCTGATTTTGGGAAGAAAAAAAAAAAATCAAAAATCAGACAGAGTGTTGAGACCAGAGAGGCTATACAGACTCAGTGTGCTATACAGCCTCTCTGGTGTCAATACTCTGTCTGATTTTGGGAGATTTTTTTTATTTTTTCCAAAATCAGACAGAGTGTTGAGACCAGAGAGGCTAAGACCGCATTGACTCAGTGCGGTTTTCAGCCTCTCTGGTGTCAATCCTCTGTCTGATTTTGGAAGAAAGAAAAAAAATCCAAAATCAGACAGTGTTGAGACCAGAGAGGCATTGACTCAGTGCGGTATTCAGCCTCTCTGGTGTCAATACTCTGTCTGATTTCGGGAGATTTTTTTTTTTTTTCCAAAATCAGACAGAGTGTTGAGACCAGAGAGGCTAAGACCGCATTGACTCAGTGCGGTATTCAGCCTCTCTGGTGTCAATACTCTGATTTTGGGAAAAAAAAAAAATCCAAAATGAGACAGAGTGTTGAGACCAGAGAGGCTAAAACCGCATTGACTCAGTGTGCTATACAGCATCTCTGGTGTCAATACTCTGTCTGATTTTGGGGGGGGAAAAAAATCCAAAATCAGACAGAGTGTTGAGACCAGAGAGGCTAAGACCGCATTGACTCAGTGCGGTATTCAGCCTCTCTGGTGTCAATACTCTGATTTTGGGAAAGAAAAAAAAAATCCAAAATCAGACAGATTGTTGAGACCAGAGAGGCTAAGACCGCATTGACTCAGTGCGGTATTCAGCCTCTCTGGTGTCAATACTCTGATTTTAAGGGGGGGGGGGGGGGGGGAATCCAAAATCAGACAGAGTGTTGACACCAGAGAGGCTAAAACTGCATTGAATCAGTGTGCTATACAGCCTCTCTGGTGTCAATACTCTGTCTGATTTTGGGGGAAAAAAATCCAAAATCAGACAGAGTGTTGAGACCAGAGAGGCTAAGACTGCATTGACTCAGTGCGGTATTCAGCCTCTCTGGTGTCAAGTCTGATTTTGGGAAAAAAAAAAAAATCCAAAATCAGACAGAGTGTTGAGACCAGAGAGGCTAAGACCGCATTGACTCAGTGCGGTATTCAGCCTCTCTGGTGTCAAGTCTGATTTTGGGAAGAAAAAAAAAAAATCCAAAATCAGACAGAGTGTTGAGACCAGAGAGGCTAAGACCGCATTGACTCAGTGCGGTATTCAGCCTCTCTGGTGTCAATCCTCTGTCTGATTTTGGAAGAAAGAAAAAAAATCCAAAATCAGACAGTGTTGAGACCAGAGAGGCATTGACTCAGTGCGGTATTCAGCCTCTCTGGTGTCAATACTCTGTCTGATTTGGGGAGATTTTTTTTTTTTTTCCAAAATCAGACAGAGTGTTGAGACCAGAGAGGCTAAGACCGCATTGACTCAGTGCAGTATTCAGCCTCTCTGGTGTCAAGACTGATTTTGGGAAGAAAAAAAAAAATCAAAAATCAGACAGAGTGTTGAGACCAGAGAGCCTAAGACCGCATTGACTCAGTGCGGTATTCAGCCTCTCTGGTGTCAATACTCTGATTTTGGGAAAAGAAAAAAAAAATCCAAAATGAGACAGAGTGTTGAGACCAGAGAGGCTAAAACCGCATTGACTCAGTGTGCTATACAGCCTCTCTGGTGTCAATACTCAGTCTGATTTTGGGGGGGGGGAAAAAATCCAAAATCAGAGTGTTGAGACCAGAGAGGCTAAGACCGCATTGACTCAGTGCGGTATTCAGCCTCTCTGGTGTCAAGTCTGATTTTGGGAAGAAAAAAAAAAAATCCAAAATCAGACAGAGTGTTGAGACCAGAGAGGCTAAGACCGCATTGACTCAGTGTGCTATACAGCCTCTCTGGTGTCAATACTCTGTCTGATTTTGGGAGATTTTTTTTATTTTTTCCAAAATCAGACAGAGTGTTGAGACCAGAGAGGCTAAGACCGCATTGACTCAGTGCGGTATTCAGCCTCTCTGGTGTCAATCCTCTGTCTGATTTTGGAAGAAAGAAAAAAAATCCAAAATCAGACAGTGTTGAGACCAGAGAGGCATTGACTCAGTGCGGTATTCAGCCTCTCTGGTGTCAATACTCTGTCTGATTTGGGGAGATTTTTTTTTTTTTTCCAAAATCAGACAGAGTGTTGAGACCAGAGAGGCTAAGACCGCATTGACTCAGTGCAGTATTCAGCCTCTCTGGTGTCAAGACTGATTTTGTGAAGAAAAAAAAAATCAAAAATCAGACAGAGTGTTGAGACCAGAGAGCCTAAGACCGCATTGACTCAGTGCGGTATTCAGCCTCTCTGGTGTCAATACTCTGATTTTGGGAAAACAAAAAAAAATCCAAAATGAGACAGAGTGTTGAGACCAGAGAGCCTAAGACCGCATTGACTCAGTGCGGTATTCAGCCTCTCTGGTGTCAATACTCTGATTTTGGGGAAAAAAAAAAAAAATCCAAAATCAGACAGTGTTGACACCAGAGAGGCTAAAACTGCATTGAATCAGTGTGCTATACAGCCTCTCTGGTGTCAAGTCTGATTTTGGGAAGAAAAAAGAAAAATCCAAAATCAGACAGAGTGTTGAGACCAGAGAGGCTATACAGACTCAGTGTGCTATACAGCCTCTCTGGTGTCAATACTCTGTCTGATTTTGGGAGATTTTTTTTATTTTTTCCAAAATCAGACAGAGTGTTGAGACCAGAGAGGCTAAGACCGCATTGACTCAGTGCGGTTTTCAGCCTCTCTGGTGTCAATCCTCTGTCTGATTTTGGAAGAAAGAAAAAAAATCCAAAATCAGACAGTGTTGAGACCAGAGAGGCATTGACTCAGTGCGGTATTCAGCCTCTCTGGTGTCAATACTCTGTCTGATTTGGGGAGATTTTTTTTTTTTTTCCAAAATCAGACAGAGTGTTGAGACCAGAGAGGCTAAGACCGCATTGACTCAGTGCGGTATTCAGCCTCTCTGGTGTCAATACTCTGATTTTGGGAAAAAAAAAAAATCCAAAATGAGACAGAGTGTTGAGACCAGAGAGGCTAAAACCGCATTGACTCAGTGTGCTATACAGCCTCTCTGGTGTCAATACTCTGTCTGATTTTGGGGGGGAAAAAAAATCCAAAATCAGACAGAGTGTTGAGACCAGAGAGGCTAAGACCGCATTGACTCAGTGCAGTATTCAGCCTCTCTGGTGTCAAGACTGATTTTGGGAAGAAAAAAAAAATCAAAAATCAGACAGAGTGTTGAGACCAGAGAGCCTAAGACCGCATTGACTCAGTGCGGTATTCAGCCTCTCTGGTGTCAATACTCTGATTTTGGGAAAAGAAAAAAAAAATCCAAAATGAGACAGAGTGTTGAGACCAGAGAGGCTAAAACCGCATTGACTCAGTGTGCTATACAGCCTCTCTGGTGTCAATACTCAGTCTGATTTTGGGGGGGGAAAAAAAATCCAAAATCAGAGTGTTGAGACCAGAGAGGCTAAGACCGCATTGACTCAGTGCGGTATTCAGCCTCTCTGGTGTCAAGTCTGATTTTGGGAAGAAAAAAAAAAAATCCAAAATCAGACAGAGTGTTGAGACCAGAGAGGCTAAGACGGCATTGACTCAGTGTGCTATACAGCCTCTCTGGTGTCAATACTCTGTCTGATTTTGGGAGATTTTTTTTATTTTTTCCAAAATCAGACAGAGTGTTGAGACCAGAGAGGCTAAGACCGCATTGACTCAGTGCGGTATTCAGCCTCTCTGGTGTCAATCCTCTGTCTGATTTTGGAAGAAAGAAAAAAAATCCAAAATCAGACAGTGTTGAGACCAGAGAGGCATTGACTCAGTGCGGTATTCAGCCTCTCTGGTGTCAATACTCTGTCTGATTTGGGGAGATTTTTTTTTTTTTTCCAAAATCAGACAGAGTGTTGAGACCAGAGAGGCTAAGACCGCATTGACTCAGTGCGGTATTCAGCCTCTCTGGTGTCAAGTCTGATTTTGGAAAAAAAAAAAAAATCCAAAATCAGACAGAGTGTTGACACCAGAGAGGCTAAGACCGCATTGACTCAGTGCGGTATTCAGCCTCTCTGGTGTCAAGTCTGATTTTGGAAAAAAAAAAAAAAAAAAAAATCCAAAATGAGACAGAGTGTTGAGACCAGAGAGCCTAAGACCGCATTGACTCAGTGCGGTATTCAGCCTCTCTGGTGTCAATACTCTGATTTTGGGGGAAAAAAAAAAAAAATCCAAAATCAGACAGAGTGTTGACACCAGAGAGGCTAAAACTGCATTGAATCAGTGTGCTATACAGCCTCTCTGGTGTCAAGTCTGATTTTGGGAAAAAAAATCCAAAATCCAAAATCAGACAGAGTGTTGAGACCAGAGAGGCTATACAGACTCAGTGTGCTATACAGCCTCTCTGGTGTCAATACTCTGTCTGATTTTGGGAGATTTTTTTTATTTTTTCCAAAATCAGACAGAGTGTTGAGACCAGAGAGGCTAAGACCGCATTGACTCAGTGCGGTTTTCAGCCTCTCTGGTGTCAATCCTCTGTCTGATTTTGGAAGAAAGAAAAAAAATCCAAAATCAGACAGTGTTGAGACCAGAGAGGCATTGACTCAGTGCGGTATTCAGCCTCTCTGGTGTCAATACTCTGTCTGATTTGGGGAGATTTTTTTTTTTTTTCCAAAATCAGACAGAGTGTTGAGACCAGAGAGGCTAAGACCGCATTGACTCAGTGCGGTATTCAGCCTCTCTGGTGTCAATACTCTGATTTTGGGAAAAAAAAATAAATCCAAAATGAGACAGAGTGTTGAGACCAGAGAGGCTAAAACCGCATTGACTCAGTGTGCTATACAGCCTCTCTGGTGTCAATACTCTGTCTGATTTTGGGGGGGAAAAAAAATCCAAAATCAGACAGAGTGTTGAGACCAGAGAGGCTAAGACCGCATTGACTCAGTGCGGTATTCAGCCTCTCTGGTGTCAATACTATGATTTTGGGAAAGAAAAAAAAAATCCAAAATCAGACAGATTGTTGAGACCAGAGAGGCTAAGACCGCATTGACTCAGTGCGGTATTCAGCCTCTCTGGTGTCAATACTCTGATTTTAAGGGGGGGGGGGGGGGGGAATCCAAAATCAGACAGAGTGTTGACACCAGAGAGGCTAAAACTGCATTGAATCAGTGTGCTATACAGCCTCTCTGGTGTCAATACTCTGTCTGATTTTGGGGGAAAAAAATCCAAAATCAGACAGAGTGTTGAGACCAGAGAGGCTAAGACTGCATTGACTCAGTGCGGTATTCAGCCTCTCTGGTGTCAAGTCTGATTTTGGGAAGAAAAAAAAAAATCCAAAATCAGACAGAGTGTTGAGACCAGAGAGGCTAAGACCGCATTGACTCAGTGCGGTATTCAGCCTCTCTGGTGTCAAGTCTGATTTTGGGAAGAAAAAAAAAAAATCCAAAATCAGACAGAGTGTTGAGACCAGAGAGGCTAAGACCGCATTGACTCAGTGTGCTATACAGCCGCTCTGGTGTCAATACTCTGTCTGATTTTGGGAGATTTTTTTTATTTTTTCCAAAATCAGACAGAGTGTTGAGACCAGAGAGGCTAAGACCGCATTGACTCAGTGCGGTATTCAGCCTCTCTGGTGTCAATCCTCTGTCTGATTTTGGAAGAAAGAAAAAAAATCCAAAATCAGACAGTGTTGAGACCAGAGAGGCATTGACTCAGTGCGGTATTCAGCCTCTCTGGTGTCAATACTCTGTCTGATTTGGGGAGATTTTTTTTTTTTTTTCCAAAATCAGACAGAGTGTTGAGACCAGAGAGGCTAAGACCGCATTGACTCAGTGCAGTATTCAGCCTCTCTGGTGTCAAGACTGATTTTGGAAAGAAAAAAAAAAATCAAAAATCAGACAGAGTGTTGAGACCAGAGAGCCTAAGACCGCATTGACTCAGTGCGGTATTCAGCCTCTCTGGTGTCAATACTCTGATTTTGGGAAAAAAAAAAAAAATCCAAAATGAGACAGAGTGTTGAGACCAGAGAGGCTAAAACCGCATTGACTCAGTGTGCTATACAGCCTCTCTGGTGTCAATACTCAGTCTGATTTTGGGGGGAAAAAAAAAATCCAAAATCAGAGTGTTGAGACCAGAGAGGCTAAGACCGCATTGACTCAGTGCGGTATTCAGCCTCTCTGGTGTCAAGTCTGATTTTGGGAAGAAAAAAAAAAAATCCAAAATCAGACAGAGTGTTGAGACCAGAGAGGCTAAGACCGCATTGACTCAGTGTGCTATACAGCCTCTCTGGTGTCAATACTCTGTCTGATTTTGGGAGATTTTTTTTATTTTTTCCAAAATCAGACAGAGTGTTGAGACCAGAGAGGCTAAGACCGCATTGACTCAGTGCGGTATTCAGCCTCTCTGGTGTCAATCCTCTGTCTGATTTTGGAAGAAAGAAAAAAAATCCAAAATCAGACAGTGTTGAGACCAGAGAGGCATTGACTCAGTGCGGTATTCAGCCTCTCTGGTGTCAATACTCTGTCTGATTTGGGGAGATTTTTTTTTTTTTTCCAAAATCAGACAGAGTGTTGAGACCAGAGAGGCTAAGACCGCATTGACTCAGTGCAGTATTCAGCCTCTCTGGTGTCAAGACTGATTTTGGGAAGAAAAAAAAAATCAAAAATCAGACAGAGTGTTGAGACCAGAGAGCCTAAGACCGCATTGACTCAGTGCGGTATTCAGCCTCTCTGGTGTCAATACTCTGATTTTGGGAAAAAAGAAAAAAAAATCCAAAATGAGACAGAGTGTTGAGACCAGAGAGCCTAAGACCGCATTGACTCAGTGCAGTATTCAGCCTCTCTGGTGTCAATACTCTGATTTTGGGGAAAAAAAAAAAAAATCCAAAATCAGACAGAGTGTTGACACCAGAGAGGCTAAAACTGCATTGAATCAGTGTGCTATACAGCCTCTCTGGTGTCAAGTCTGATTTTGGGAAGAAAAAAAAAAATCCAAAATCAGACAGAGTGTTGAGACCAGAGAGGCTATACAGACTCAGTGTGCTATACAGCCTCTCTGGTGTCAATACTCTGTCTGATTTTGGGAGATTTTTTTTATTTTTTCCAAAATCAGACAGAGTGTTGAGACCAGAGAGGCTAAGACCGCATTGACTCAGTGCGGTTTTCAGCCTCTCTGGTGTCAATCCTCTGTCTGATTTTGGAAGAAAGAAAAAAAATCCAAAATCAGACAGTGTTGAGACCAGAGAGGCATTGACTCAGTGCGGTATTCAGCCTCTCTGGTGTCAATACTCTGTCTGATTTGGGGAGATTTTTTTTTTTCTTCCAAAATCAGACAGAGTGTTGAGACCAGAGAGGCTAAGACCGCATTGACTCAGTGCGGTATTCAGCCTCTCTGGTGTCAATACTCTGATTTTGGGAAAAAAAAAAAATCCAAAATGAGACAGAGTGTTGAGACCAGAGAGGCTAAAACCGCATTGACTCAGTGTGCTATACAGCCTCTCTGGTGTCAATACTCTGTCTGATTTTGGGGGGAAAAAAAAATCCAAAATCAGACAGAGTGTTGAGACCAGAGAGGCTAAGACCGCATTGACTCAGTGCGGTATTCAGCCTCTCTGGTGTCAATACTCTGATTTTGGGAAAGAAAAAAAAAATCCAAAATCAGACAGATTGTTGAGACCAGAGAGGCTAAGACCGCATTGACTCAGTGCGGTATTCAGCCTCTCTGGTGTCAATACTCTGATTTTAAGGGGGGGGGGGGGGAATCCAAAATCAGACAGAGTGTTGACACCAGAGAGGCTAAAACTGCATTGAATCAGTGTGCTATACAGCCTCTCTGGTGTCAATACTCTGTCTGATTTTGGGGAAAAAAAATCCAAAATCAGACAGAGTGTTGAGACCAGAGAGGCTAAGACTGCTGACTCAGTGCGGTATTCAGCCTCTCTGGTGTCAAGTCTGATTTTGGGAAAAAAAAAAAAATCCAAAATCAGACAGAGTGTTGAGACCAGAGAGGCTAAGACCGCATTGACTCAGTGCGGTATTCAGCCTCTCTGGTGTCAAGTCTGATTTTGGGAAGAAAAAAAAAAATCCAAAATCAGACAGAGTGTTGAGACCAGAGAGGCTAAGACCGCATTTCTCTCAGTGTGCTATACAGCCGCTCTGGTGTCAATACTCTGTCTGATTTTGGGAGATTTTTTTTATTTTTTCCAAAATCAGACAGAGTGTTGAGACCAGAGAGGCTAAGACCGCATTGACTCAGTGCGGTATTCAGCCTCTCTGGTGTCAATCCTCTGTCTGATTTTGGAAGAAAGAAAAAAAATCCAAAATCAGACAGTGTTGAGACCAGAGAGGCATTGACTCAGTGCGGTATTCAGCCTCTCTGGTGTCAATACTCTGTCTGATTTGGGGAGATTTTTTTTTTTTTTTCCAAAATCAGACAGAGTGTTGAGACCAGAGAGGCTAAGACCGCATTGACTCAGTGCAGTATTCAGCCTCTCTGGTGTCAAGACTGATTTTGGGAAGAAAAAAAAAAATCAAAAATCAGACAGAGTGTTGAGACCAGAGAGCCTAAGACCGCATTGACTCAGTGCGGTATTCAGCCTCTCTGGTGTCAATACTCTGATTTTGGGAAAAAAAAAAAAAAATCCAAAATGAGACAGAGTGTTGAGACCAGAGAGGCTAAAACCGCATTGACTCAGTGTGCTATACAGCCTCTCTGGTGTCAATACTCAGTCTGATTTTGGGGGGAAAAAAAAAATCCAAAATCAGACAGAGTGTTGAGACCAGAAAGGCTAAGACCGCATTGACTCAGTGCGGTATTCAGCCTCTCTGGTGTCAAGTCTGATTTTGGGGAAAAAAAAAAATCCAAAATCAGACAGTGTTGAGACCAGAGAGGCTAAGACCGCATTGACTCAGTGCGGTATTCAGCCTCTCTGGTGTCAATACTCTGATTTTGGGAAAAAAAAAAAAAATCCAAAATCAGACAGAGTGTTGACACCAGAGAGGCTAAAACTGCATTGAATCAGTGTGCTATACAGCCTCTCTGGTGTCAAGTCTGATTTTGGGAGAAAAAAAAAATCCAAAATCAGACAGAGTGTTGAGACCAGAGAGGCTAAGACCGCATTGACTCAGTGCGGTATTCAGCCTCTCTGGTGTCAATACTCTGATTTTGGGAAAGAAAAAAAAAATCCAAAATCAGACAGATTGTTGAGACCAGAGAGCCTAAGACCGCATTGACTCAGTGCGGTATTCAGCCTCTCTGGTGTCAATACTCTGATTTTGGGAAAAAAAAAAAAAATCCAAAATCAGACAGAGTGTTGACACCAGAGAGGCTAAAACTGCATTGAATCAGTGTGCTATACAGCCTCTCTGGTGTCAATACTCTGTCTGATTTTGGGGAAAAAAAAATCCAAAATCAGACAGAGTGTTGAGACCAGAGAGGCTAAGACCGCATTGACTCAGTGCGGTATTCAGCCTCTCTGGTGTCAAGTCTGATTTTGGGAAGAAAAAAAAAAAATCCAAAATCAGACAGAGTGTTGAGACCAGAGAGGCTAAGACCGCATTGACTCAGTGCGGTATTCAGCCTCTCTGGTGTCAAGTCTGATTTTGGGAAGAAAAAAAAAAAATCCAAAATCAGACAGAGTGTTGAGACCAGAAAGGCTAAGACCGCATTGACTCAGTGCGGTATTCAGCCTCTCTGGTGTCAAGTCTGATTTTGGGAAAAAAAAAAAATCCAAAATCAGACAGTGTTGAGACCAGAGAGGCTAAGACCGCATTGACTCAGTGCGGTATTCAGCCTCTCTGGTGTCAATACTCTGATTTTGGGGGAAAAAAAAAAAAAAATCCAAAATCAGACAGAGTGTTGACACCAGAGAGGCTAAAACTGCATTGAATCAGTGTGCTATACAGCCTCTCTGGTGTCAAGTCTGATTTTGGGAGAAAAAAAAAATCCAAAATCAGACAGAGTGTTGAGACCAGAGAGGCTAAGACCGCATTGACTCAGTGCGGTATTCAGCCTCTCTGGTGTCAATACTCTGATTTTGGGAAAGAAAAAAAAAATCCAAAATCAGACAGATTGTTGAGACCAGAGAGCCTAAGACCGCATTGACTCAGTGCAGTATTCAGCCTCTCTGGTGTCAATACTCTGATTTTGGGGGAAAAAAAAAAAATCCAAAATCAGACAGAGTGTTGACACCAGAGAGGCTAAAACTGCATTGAATCAGTGTGCTATACAGCCTCTCTGGTGTCAATACTCTGTCTGATTTTGGGGAAAAAAAAATCCAAAATCAGACAGAGTGTTGAGACCAGAGAGGCTAAGACCGCATTGACTCAGTGCGGTATTCAGCCTCTCTGGTGTCAAGTCTGATTTTGGGAAGAAAAAAAAAAAATCCAAAATCAGACAGAGTGTTGAGACCAGAGAGGCTAAGACCGCATTGACTCAGTGTGCTATACAGCCTCTCTGGTGTCAATACTCTGTCTGATTTTGGGAGATTTTTTTTATTTTTTCCAAAATCAGACAGAGTGTTGAGACCAGAGAGGCTAAGACCGCATTGACTCAGTGCGGTATTCAGCCTCTCTGGTGTCAATCCTCTGTCTGATTTTGGAAGAAAGAAAAAAAATCTAAAATCAGACAGTGTTGAGACCAGAAGGGCATTGACTCAGTGCGGTATTCAGCCTCTCTGGTGTCAATACTCTGTCTGATTTCGGGAGATTTTTTTTTTTTTTCCAAAATCAGACAGAGTGTTGAGACCAGAGAGGCTAAGACCGCATTGACTCAGTGCGGTATTCAGCCTCTCTGGTGTCAATACTCTGATTTTGGGAAAAAAAAAAAAATCCAAAATGAGACAGAGTGTTGAGACCAGAGAGGCTAAAACCGCATTGACTCAGTGTGCTATACAGCCTCTCTGGTGTCAATACTCTGTCTGATTTTGGGGGAAAAAAAAAAATCCAAAATCAGACAGAGTGTTGAGACCAGAGAGGCTAAGACCGCATTGACTCAGTGCGGTATTCAGCCTCTCTGGTGTCAAGTCTGATTTTGGGAAAAAAAAAAAAAATCCAAAATCAGACAGTGTTGAGACCAGAGAGGCTAAGACCGCATTGACTCAGTGCGGTATTCAGCCTCTCTGGTGTCAATACTCTGATTTTGGGAAAAAAAAAAAAAAAATCCAAAATCAGACAGAGTGTTGACACCAGAGAGGCTAAAACTGCATTGAATCAGTGTGCTATACAGCCTCTCTGGTGTCAAGTCTGATTTTGGGAAAAAAAAAAATCCAAAATCAGACAGAGTGTTGAGACCAGAGAGGCTAAGACCGCATTGACTCAGTGCGGTATTCAGCCTCTCTGGTGTCAATACTCTGATTTTGGGAAAGAAAAAAAAAATCCAAAATCAGACAGATTGTTGAGACCAGAGAGCCTAAGACCACATTGACTCAGTGCGGTATTCAGCCTCTCTGGTGTCAATACTCTGATTTTGGGGAAAAAAAAAAAAAAATCCAAAATCAGACAGAGTGTTGACACCAGAGAGGCTAAAACTGCATTGAATCAGTGTGCTATACAGCCTCTCTGGTGTCAATACTCTGTCTGATTTTGGGGAAAAAAAAATCCAAAATCAGACAGAGTGTTGAGACCAGAGAGGCTAAGACCGCATTGACTCAGTGCGGTATTCAGCCTCTCTGGTGTCAAGTCTGATTTTGGGAAGAAAAAAAAAAAATCCAAAATCAGACAGAGTGTTGAGACCAGAGAGGCTAAGACCGCATTGACTCAGTGTGCTATACAGCCTCTCTGGTGTCAATACTCTGTCTGATTTTGGGAGATTTTTTTTATTTTTTCCAAAATCAGACAGAGTGTTGAGACCAGAGAGGCTAAGACCGCATTGACTCAGTGCGGTATTCAGCCTCTCTGGTGTCAATACTCTGATTTTGGGAAAGAAAAAAAAAATCCAAAATCAGACAGATTGTTGAGACCAGAGAGCCTAAGACCACATTGACTCAGTGCGGTATTCAGCCTCTCTGGTGTCAATACTCTGATTTTGGGGGAAAAAAAAAAAAAATCCAAAATCAGACAGAGTGTTGACACCAGAGAGGCTAAAACTGTATTGAATCAGTGTGCTATACAGCCTCTCTGGTGTCAATACTCTGTCTGATTTTGGGGAAAAAAAAATCCAAAATCAGACAGAGTGTTGAGACCAGAGAGGCTAAGACCGCATTGACTCAGTGCGGTATTCAGCCTCTCTGGTGTCAAGTCTGATTTTGGGAAGAAAAAAAAAAAATCCAAAATCAGACAGAGTGTTGAGACCAGAGAGGCTAAGACCGCATTGACTCAGTGTGCTATACAGCCTCTCTGGTGTCAATACTCTGTCTGATTTTGGGAGATTTTTTTTATTTTTTCCAAAATCAGACAGAGTGTTGAGACCAGAGAGGCTAAGACCGCATTGACTCAGTGCGGTATTCAGCCTCTCTGGTGTCAATCCTCTGTCTGATTTTGGAAGAAAGAAAAAAAATCTAAAATCAGACAGTGTTGAGACCAGAGAGGCATTGACTCAGTGCGGTATTCAGCCTCTCTGGTGTCAATCCTCTGTCTGATTTTGGAAGAAAGAAAAAAAATCTAAAATCAGACAGTGTTGAGACCAGAGAGGCATTGACTCAGTGTGCTATACAGCCTCTCTGGTGTCAATACTCAGTCTGATTTTGGGGGGGAAAAAAAAATCCAAAATCAGACAGAGTGTTGAGACCAGAGAGGCTAAGACCGCATTGACTCAGTGCGGTATTCAGCCTCTCTGGTGTCAAGTCTGATTTTGGGGAAAAAAAAAAAATCCAAAATCAGACAGTGTTGAGACCAGAGAGGCTAAGACCGCATTGACTCAGTGCAGTATTCAGCCTCTCTGGTGTCAATACTCTGATTTTGGGAAAAAAAAAAAAAAATCCAAAATCAGACAGAGTGTTGACACCAGAGAGGCTAAAACTGCATTGAATCAGTGTGCTATACAGCCTCTCTGGTGTCAAGTCTGATTTTTGGAGAAAAAAAAAATCCAAAATCAGACAGAGTGTTGAGACCAGAGAGGCTAAGACCGCATTGACTCAGTGCGGTATTCAGCCTCTCTGGTGTCAATACTCTGATTTTGGGAAAGAAAAAAAAAATCCAAAATCAGACAGATTGTTGAGACCAGAGAGCCTAAGACTGCATTGACTCAGTGCGGTATTCAGCCTCTCTGGTGTCAATACTCTGATTTTGGGGAAAAAAAAAAAAATCCAAAATCAGACAGAGTGTTGACACCAGAGAGGCTAAAACTGCATTGAATCAGTGTGCTATACAGCCTCTCTGGTGTCAAGTCTGATTTTGGGAAGAAAAAAAAAAAATCCAAAATCAGACAGAGTGTTGAGACCAGAGAGGCTATACAGACTCAGTGTGCTATACAGCCTCTCTGGTGTCAATACTCTGTCTGATTTTGGGAGATTTTTTTTATTTTTTCCAAAATCAGACAGAGTGTTGAGACCAGAGAGGCTAAGACCGCATTGACTCAGTGCGGTTTTCAGCCTCTCTGGTGTCAATCCTCTGTCTGATTTTGGAAGAAAGAAAAAAAATCCAAAATCAGACAGTGTTGAGACCAGAGAGGCATTGACTCAGTGCGGTATTCAGCCTCTCTGGTGTCAATACTCTGTCTGATTTGGGGAGATTTTTTTTTTTTTTCCAAAATCAGACAGAGTGTTGAGACCAGAGAGGCTAAGACCGCATTGACTCAGTGCGGTATTCAGCCTCTCTGGTGTCAATACTCTGATTTTGGGAAAAAAAAAAAATCCAAAATGAGACAGAGTGTTGAGACCAGAGAGGCTAAAACCGCATTGACTCAGTGTGCTATACAGCCTCTCTGGTGTCAATACTCTGTCTGATTTTGGGGCGAAAAAAAAATCCAAAATCAGACAGAGTGTTGAGACCAGAGAGGCTAAGACCGCATTGACTCAGTGCGGTATTCAGCCTCTCTGGTGTCAATACTCTGATTTTGGGAAAGAAAAAAAAATCCAAAATCAGACAGATTGTTGAGACCAGAGAGGCTAAGACTGCATTGACTCAGTGCGGTATTCAGCCTCTCTGGTGTCAATACTCTGATTTTAAGGGGGGGGGGGGGGGGGGGAATCCAAAATCAGACAGAGTGTTGACACCAGAGAGGCTAAAACTGCATTGAATCAGTGTGCTATACAGCCTCTCTGGTGTCAATACTCTGTCTGATTTTGGGGAAAAAAAATCCAAAATCAGACAGAGTGTTGAGACCAGAGAGGCTAAGACTGCATTGACTCAGTGCAGTATTCAGCCTCTCTGGTGTCAAGTCTGATTTTGGGAAAAAAAAAAAAATCCAAAATCAGACAGAGTGTTGAGACCAGAGAGGCTAAGACCGCATTGACTCAGTGCGGTATTCAGCCTCTCTGGTGTCAAGTCTGATTTTGGGAAGAAAAAAAAAAATCCAAAATCAGACAGAGTGTTGAGACCAGAGAGGCTAAGACCGCATTGACTCAGTGCGGTATTCAGCCTCTCTGGTGTCAATCCTCTGTCTGATTTTGGAAGAAAGAAAAAAAATCCAAAATCAGACAGTGTTGAGACCAGAGAGGCATTGACTCAGTGCAGTATTCAGCCTCTCTGGTGTCAATACTCTGTCTGATTTGGGGAGATTTTTTTTTTTTTTTCCAAAATCAGACAGAGTGTTGAGACCAGAGAGGCTAAGACCGCATTGACTCAGTGCAGTATTCAGCCTCTCTGGTGTCAAGACTGATTTTGGGAAGAAAAAAAAAAATCAAAAATCAGACAGAGTGTTGAGACCAGAGAGCCTAAGACCGCATTGACTCAGTGCGGTATTCAGCCTCTCTGGTGTCAATACTCTGATTTTGGGAAAAAAAAAAAAAAATCCAAAATGAGACAGAGTGTTGAGACCAGAGAGGCTAAAACCGCATTGAGTCAGTGTGCTATACAGCCTCTCTGGTGTCAATACTCAGTCTGATTTTGGGGGGGAAAAAAAAATCCAAAATCAGAGTGTTGAGACCAGAGAGGCTAAGACCGCATTGACTCAGTGCGGTATTCAGCCTCTCTGGTGTCAAGTCTGATTTTGGGAAGAAAAAAAAAAAATCCAAAATCAGACAGAGTGTTGAGACCAGAGAGGCTAAGACCGCATTGACTCAGTGTGCTATACAGCCTCTCTGGTGTCAATACTCTGTCTGATTTTGGGAGATTTTTTTTATTTTTTCCAAAATCAGACAGAGTGTTGAGACCAGAGAGGCTAAGACCGCATTGACTCAGTGCGGTATTCAGCCTCTCTGGTGTCAATCCTCTGTCTGATTTTGGAAGAAAGAAAAAAAATCCAAAATCAGACAGTGTTGAGACCAGAGAGGCATTGACTCAGTGCGGTATTCAGCCTCTCTGGTGTCAATACTCTGTCTGATTTGGGGAGATTTTTTTTTTTTTTCCAAAATCAGACAGAGTGTTGAGACCAGAGAGGCTAAGACCGCATTGACTCAGTGCAGTATTCAGCCTCTCTGGTGTCAAGACTGATTTTGGGAAGAAAAAAAAAATCAAAAATCAGACAGAGTGTTGAGACCAGAGAGCCTAAGACCGCATTGACTCAGTGCGGTATTCAGCCTCTCTGGTGTCAATACTCTGATTTTGGGAAAAAAAAAAAAAAAATCCAAAATGAGACAGAGTGTTGAGACCAGAGAGCCTAAGACCGCATTGACTCAGTGCGGTATTCAGCCTCTCTGGTGTCAATACTCTGATTTTGGGAAAGAAAAAAAAAATCCAAAATCAGACAGATTGTTGAGACCAGAGAGGCTAAGACCGCATTGACTCAGTGCGGTATTCAGCCTCTCTGGTGTCAATACTCTGATTTTAAGGGGGGGGGGGGGGAATCCAAAATCAGACAGAGTGTTGACACCAGAGAGGCTAAAACTGCATTGAATCAGTGTGCTATACAGCCTCTCTGGTGTCAATACTCTGTCTGATTTTGGGGGGAAAAAATCCAAAATCAGACAGAGTGTTGAGACCAGAGAGGCTAAGACTGCATTGACTCAGTGCGGTATTCAGCCTCTCTGGTGTCAAGTCTGATTTTGGGAAAAAAAAAAAAATCCAAAATCAGACAGAGTGTTGAGACCAGAGAGGCTAAGACCGCATTGACTCAGTGCGGTATTCAGCCTCTCTGGTGTCAAGTCTGATTTTGGGAAAAAAAAAAAAATCCAAAATCAGACAGAGTGTTGAGACCAGAGAGGCTAAGACCGCATTGGCTCAGTGTGCTATACAGCCGCTCTGGTGTCAATACTCTGTCTGATTTTGGGAGATTTTTTTTATTTTTTCCAAAATCAGACAGAGTGTTGAGACCAGAGAGGCTAAGACCGCATTGACTCAGTGCGGTATTCAGCCTCTCTGGTGTCAATCCTCTGTCTGATTTTGGAAGAAAGAAAAAAAATCCAAAATCAGACAGTGTTGAGACCAGAGAGGCATTGACTCAGTGCAGTATTCAGCCTCTCTGGTGTCAATACTCTGTCTGATTTGGGGAGATTTTTTTTTTTTTTTCCAAAATCAGACAGAGTGTTGAGACCAGAGAGGCTAAGACCGCATTGACTCAGTGCAGTATTCAGCCTCTCTGGTGTCAAGACTGATTTTGGGAAGAAAAAAAAAAATCAAAAATCAGACAGAGTGTTGAGACCAGAGAGCCTAAGACCGCATTGACTCAGTGCGGTATTCAGCCTCTCTGGTGTCAATACTCTGATTTTGGGGAAAAAAAAAAAAAATCCAAAATGAGACAGAGTGTTGAGACCAGAGAGGCTAAAACCGCATTGACTCAGTGTGCTATACAGCCTCTCTGGTGTCAATACTCAGTCTGATTTTGGGGGGGAAAAAAAAATCCAAAATCAGACAGAGTGTTGAGACCAGAAAGGCTAAGACCGCATTGACTCAGTGCGGTATTCAGCCTCTCTGGTGTCAAGTCTGATTTTGGGAAAAAAAAAAAAATCCAAAATCAGACAGTGTTGAGACCAGAGAGGCTAAGACCGCATTGACTCAGTGCGGTATTCAGCCTCTCTGGTGTCAATACTCTGATTTTGGGAAAAAAAAAAAAAAAATCCAAAATCAGACAGAGTGTTGACACCAGAGAGCCTAAGACCGCATTGACTCAGTGCGGTATTCAGCCTCTCTGGTGTCAATACTCTGATTTTGGGAAAAAAAAAAAAAATCCAAAATGAGACAGAGTGTTGAGACCAGAGAGGCTAAAACCGCATTGACTCAGTGTGCTATACAGCCTCTCTGGTGTCAATACTCAGTCTGATTTTGGGGGGGAAAAAAAAATCCAAAATCAGACAGAGTGTTGAGACCAGAAAGGCTAAGACCGCATTGACTCAGTGCGGTATTCAGCCTCTCTGGTGTCAAGTCTGATTTTGGGAAAAAAAAAAAAATCCAAAATCAGACAGTGTTGAGACCAGAGAGGCTAAGACCGCATTGACTCAGTGCGGTATTCAGCCTCTCTGGTGTCAATACTCTGATTTTGGGGGAAAAAAAAAAAAAATCCAAAATCAGACAGAGTGTTGACACCAGAGAGGCTAAAACTGCATTGAATCAGTGTGCTATACAGCCTCTCTGGTGTCAAGTCTGATTTTGGGAGAAAAAAAAAATCCAAAATCAGACAGAGTGTTGAGACCAGAGAGGCTAAGACCGCATTGACTCAGTGCGGTATTCAGCCTCTCTGGTGTCAATACTCTGATTTTGGGAAAGAAAAAAAAAATCCAAAATCAGACAGATTGTTGAGACCAGAGAGCCTAAGACCGCATTGACTCAGTGCGGTATTCAGCCTCTCTGGTGTCAATACTCTGATTTTGGGGAAAAAAAAAAAATCCAAAATCAGACAGAGTGTTGACACCAGAGAGGCTAAAACTGCATTGAATCAGTGTGCTATACAGCCTCTCTGGTGTCAATACTCTGTCTGATTTTGGGGAAAAAAAAATCCAAAATCAGACAGAGTGTTGAGACCAGAGAGGCTAAGACCGCATTGACTCAGTGCGGTATTCAGCCACTCTGGTGTCAAGTCTGATTTTGGGAAGAAAAAAAAAAAATCCAAAATCAGACAGAGTGTTGAGACCAGAGAGGCTAAGACCGCATTGACTCAGTGTGCTATACAGCCTCTCTGGTGTCAATACTCTGTCTGATTTTGGGAGATTTTTTTTATTTTTTCCAAAATCAGACAGAGTGTTGAGACCAGAGAGGCTAAGACCGCATTGACTCAGTGCGGTATTCAGCCTCTCTGGTGTCAATCCTCTGTCTGATTTTGGAAGAAAGAAAAAAAATCCAAAATCAGACAGTGTTGAGACCAGAGAGGCATTGACTCAGTGCGGTATTCAGCCTCTCTGGTGTCAATACTCTGTCTGATTTGGGGAGATTTTTTTTTTTTTTCCAAAATCAGACAGAGTGTTGAGACCAGAGAGGCTAAGACCGCATTGACTCAGTGCAGTATTCAGCCTCTCTGGTGTCAAGACTGATTTTGGGAAGAAAAAAAAAATCAAAAATCAGACAGAGTGTTGAGACCAGAGAGCCTAAGACCGCATTGACTCAGTGCGGTATTCAGCCTCTCTGGTGTCAATTCTCTGATTTTGGGAAAAAAAAAAAAAAAATCCAAAATGAGACAGAGTGTTGAGACCAGAGAGCCTAAGACCGCATTGACTCAGTGCGGTATTCAGCCTCTCTGGTGTCAATACTCTGATTTTGGGAAAGAAAAAAAAAATCCAAAATCAGACAGATTGTTGAGACCAGAGAGGCTAAGACCGCATTGACTCAGTGCGGTATTCAGCCTCTCTGGTGTCAATACTCTGATTTTAAGGGGGGGGGGGGGAATCCAAAATCAGACAGAGTGTTGACACCAGAGAGGCTAAAACTGCATTGAATCAGTGTGCTATACAGCCTCTCTGGTGTCAATACTCTGTCTGATTTTGGGGAAAAAAAATCCAAAATCAGACAGAGTGTTGAGACCAGAGAGGCTAAGACTGCATTGACTCAGTGCGGTATTCAGCCTCTCTGGTGTCAAGTCTGATTTTGGGAAAAAAAAAAAAATCCAAAATCAGACAGAGTGTTGAGACCAGAGAGGCTAAGACCGCATTGACTCAGTGCGGTATTCAGCCTCTCTGGTGTCAAGTCTGATTTTGGGAAAAAAAAAAAAATCCAAAATCAGACAGAGTGTTGAGACCAGAGAGGCTAAGACCGCATTGGCTCAGTGTGCTATACAGCCGCTCTGGTGTCAATACTCTGTCTGATTTTGGGAGATTTTTTTTATTTTTTCCAAAATCAGACAGAGTGTTGAGACCAGAGAGGCTAAGACCGCATTGACTCAGTGCGGTATTCAGCCTCTCTGGTGTCAATCCTCTGTCTGATTTTGGAAGAAAGAAAAAAAATCCAAAATCAGACAGTGTTGAGACCAGAGAGGCATTGACTCAGTGCAGTATTCAGCCTCTCTGGTGTCAATACTCTGTCTGATTTGGGGAGATTTTTTTTTTTTTTTCCAAAATCAGACAGAGTGTTGAGACCAGAGAGGCTAAGACCGCATTGACTCAGTGCAGTATTCAGCCTCTCTGGTGTCAAGACTGATTTTGGGAAGAAAAAAAAAAATCAAAAATCAGACAGAGTGTTGAGACCAGAGAGCCTAAGACCGCATTGACTCAGTGCGGTATTCAGCCTCTCTGGTGTCAATACTCTGATTTTGGGAAAAAAAAAAAAAAATCCAAAATGAGACAGAGTGTTGAGACCAGAGAGGCTAAAACCGCATTGACTCAGTGTGCTATACAGCCTCTCTGGTGTCAATACTCAGTCTGATTTTGGGGGGGAAAAAAAAATCCAAAATCAGACAGAGTGTTGAGACCAGAAAGGCTAAGACCGCATTGACTCAGTGCGGTATTCAGCCTCTCTGGTGTCAAGTCTGATTTTGGGAGGAAAAAAAAAAATCCAAAATCAGACAGTGTTGAGACCAGAGAGGCTAAGACCGCATTGACTCAGTGCGGTATTCAGCCTCTCTGGTGTCAATACTCTGATTTTGGGAAAAAAAAAAAAAAAATCCAAAATCAGACAGAGTGTTGACACCAGAGAGGCTAAAACTGCATTGAATCAGTGTGCTATACAGCCTCTCTGGTGTCAAGTCTGATTTTGGGAGAAAAAAAAAATCCAAAATCAGACAGAGTGTTGAGACCAGAGAGGCTAAGACCGCATTGACTCAGTGCGGTATTCAGCCTCTCTGGTGTCAATACTCTGATTTTGGGAAAAAAAAAAAAAATCCAAAATCAGACAGATTGTTGAGACCAGAGAGCCTAAGACCGCATTGACTCAGTGCGGTATTCAGGCTCTCTGGTGTCAATACTCTGATTTTGGGAAAAAAAAAAAAATCCAAAATCAGACAGAGTGTTGACACCAGAGAGGCTAAAACTGCATTGAATCAGTGTGCTATACAGCCTCTCTGGTGTCAATACTCTGTCTGATTTTGGGGAAAAAAAAATCCAAAATCAGACAGAGTGTTGAGACCAGAGAGGCTAAGACCGCATTGACTCAGTGCGGTATTCAGCCTCTCTGGTGTCAAGTCTGATTTTGGGAAGAAAAAAAAAAAATCCAAAATCAGACAGAGTGTTGAGACCAGAGAGGCTAAGACCGCATTGACTCAGTGCGGTATTCAGCCTCTCTGGTGTCAAGTCTGATTTTGGGAAGAAAAAAAAAAAATCCAAAATCAGACAGAGTGTTGAGACCAGAAAGGCTAAGACCGCATTGACTCAGTGCGGTATTCAGCCTCTCTGGTGTCAAGTCTGATTTTGGGAAAAAAAAAAAAATCCAAAATCAGACAGTGTTGAGACCAGAGAGGCTAAGACCGCATTGACTCAGTGCGGTATTCAGCCTCTCTGGTGTCAATACTCTGATTTTGGGGAAAAAAAAAAAAAAATCCAAAATCAGACAGAGTGTTGACACCAGAGAGGCTAAAACTGCATTGAATCAGTGTGCTATACAGCCTCTCTGGTGTCAAGTCTGATTTTGGGAGAAAAAAAAAATCCAAAATCAGACAGAGTGTTGAGACCAGAGAGGCTAAGACCGCATTGACTCAGTGCGGTATTCAGCCTCTCTGGTGTCAATACTCTGATTTTGGGAAAGAAAAAAAAAATCCAAAATCAGACAGATTGTTGAGACCAGAGAGCCTAAGACCGCATTGACTCAGTGCGGTATTCAGCATCTCTGGTGTCAATACTCTGATTTTGGGGGAAAAAAAAAAAAATCCAAAATCAGACAGAGTGTTGACACCAGAGAGGCTAAAACTGCATTGAATCAGTGTGCTATACAGCCTCTCTGGTGTCAATACTCTGTCTGATTTTGGGAGATTTTTTTTATTTTTTCCAAAATCAGACAGAGTGTTGAGACCAGAGAGGCTAAGACCGCATTGACTCAGTGCGGTATTCAGCCTCTCTGGTGTCAATCCTCTGTCTGATTTTGGAAGAAAGAAAAAAAATCTAAAATCAGACAGTGTTGAGACCAGAGAGGCATTGACTCAGTGCGGTATTCAGCCTCTCTGGTGTCAATACTCTGTCTGATTTCGGGAGATTTTTTTTTTTTTTCCAAAATCAGACAGAGTGTTGAGACCAGAGAGGCTAAGACCGCATTGACTCAGTGCAGTATTCAGCCTCTCTGGTGTCAAGACTGATTTTGGGAAGAAAAAAAAAATCAAAAATCAGACAGAGTGTTGAGACCAGAGAGCCTAAGACCGCATTGACTCAGTGCGGTATTCAGCCTCTCTGGTGTCAATACTCTGATTTTGGGAAAAAAAAAAAAAATCCAAAATGAGACAAAGTGTTGAGACCAGAGAGGCTAAAACCGCATTGACTCAGTGTGCTATACAGCCTCTCTGGTGTCAATACTCTGTCTGATTTTGGGGGGGAAAAAAAAAATCCAAAATCAGACAGAGTGTTGAGACCAGAGAGGCTAAGACCGCATTGACTCAGTGCGGTATTCAGCCTCTCTGGTGTCAAGTCTGATTTTGGGAAAAAAAAAAAAAATCCAAAATCAGACAGTGTTGAGACCAGAGAGGCTAAGACCGCATTGACTCAGTGCGGTATTCAGCCTCTCTGGTGTCAATACTCTGATTTTGGGGAAAAAAGAAAAAAAAATCCAAAATCAGACAGAGTGTTGACACCAGAGAGGCTAAAACTGCATTGAATCAGTGTGCTATACAGCCTCTCTGGTGTCAAGTCTGATTTTGGGAAAAAAAAAAATCCAAAATCAGACAGAGTGTTGAGACCAGAGAGGCTAAGACCGCATTGACTCAGTGCGGTATTCAGCCTCTCTGGTGTCAATACTCTGATTTTGGGAAAGAAAAAAAAAATCCAAAATCAGACAGATTGTTGAGACCAGAGAGCCTAAGACCACATTGACTCAGTGCGGTATTCAGCCTCTCTGGTGTCAATACTCTGATTTTGGGAAAAAAAAAAAAAAAAAATCCAAAATCAGACAGAGTGTTGACACCAGAGAGGCTAAAACTGCATTGAATCAGTGTGCTATACAGCCTCTCTGGTGTCAATACTCTGTCTGATTTTGGGGAAAAAAAAATCCAAAATCAGACAGAGTGTTGAGACCAGAGAGGCTAAGACCGCATTGACTCAGTGCGGTATTCAGCCTCTCTAGTGTCAAGTCTGATTTTGGGAAGAAAAAAAAAAAATCCAAAATCAGACAGAGTGTTGAGACCAGAGAGGCTAAGACCGCATTGACTCAGTGTGCTATACAGCCTCTCTGGTGTCAATACTCTGTCTGATTTTGGGAGATTTTTTTTATTTTTTCCAAAATCAGACAGAGTGTTGAGACCAGAGAGGCTAAGACCGCATTGACTCAGTGCGGTATTCAGCCTCTCTGGTGTCAATACTCTGATTTTGGGAAAGAAAAAAAAAATCCAAAATCAGACAGATTGTTGAGACCAGAGAGCCTAAGACCACATTGACTCAGTGCGGTATTCAGCCTCTCTGGTGTCAATACTCTGATTTTGGGGGAAAAAAAAAAAAAAATCCAAAATCAGACAGAGTGTTGACACCAGAGAGGCTAAAACCGCATTGACTCAGTGTGCTATACAGCCTCTCTGGTGTCAATACTCTGTCTGATTTTGGGGGGGGAAAAAAAAATCCAAAATCAGACAGAGTGTTGAGACCAGAGAGGCTAAGACCGCATTGACTCAGTGCGGTATTCAGCCTCTCTGGTGTCAAGTCTGATTTTGGGAAAAAAAAAAAAAATCCAAAATCAGACAGTGTTGAGACCAGAGAGGCTAAGACCGCATTGACTCAGTGCGGTATTCAGCCTCTCTGGTGTCAATACTCTGATTTTGGGGAAAAAAGAAAAAAAAATCCAAAATCAGACAGAGTGTTGACACCAGAGAGGCTAAAACTGCATTGAATCAGTGTGCTATACAGCCTCTCTGGTGTCAAGTCTGATTTTGGGAAAAAAAAAAATCCAAAATCAGACAGAGTGTTGAGACCAGAGAGGCTAAGACCGCATTGACTCAGTGCGGTATTCAGCCTCTCTGGTGTCAATACTCTGATTTTGGGAAAGAAAAAAAAAATCCAAAATCAGACAGATTGTTGAGACCAGAGAGCCTAAGACCACATTGACTCAGTGCGGTATTCAGCCTCTCTGGTGTCAATACTCTGATTTTGGGAAAAAAAAAAAAAAAAAATCCAAAATCAGACAGAGTGTTGACACCAGAGAGGCTAAAACTGCATTGAATCAGTGTGCTATACAGCCTCTCTGGTGTCAATACTCTGTCTGATTTTGGGGAAAAAAAAATCCAAAATCAGACAGAGTGTTGAGACCAGAGAGGCTAAGACCGCATTGACTCAGTGCGGTATTCAGCCTCTCTAGTGTCAAGTCTGATTTTGGGAAGAAAAAAAAAAAATCCAAAATCAGACAGAGTGTTGAGACCAGAGAGGCTAAGACCGCATTGACTCAGTGTGCTATACAGCCTCTCTGGTGTCAATACTCTGTCTGATTTTGGGAGATTTTTTTTATTTTTTCCAAAATCAGACAGAGTGTTGAGACCAGAGAGGCTAAGACCGCATTGACTCAGTGCGGTATTCAGCCTCTCTGGTGTCAATACTCTGATTTTGGGAAAGAAAAAAAAAATCCAAAATCAGACAGATTGTTGAGACCAGAGAGCCTAAGACCACATTGACTCAGTGCGGTATTCAGCCTCTCTGGTGTCAATACTCTGATTTTGGGGGGAAAAAAAAAAAAAATCCAAAATCAGACAGAGTGTTGACACCAGAGAGGCTAAAACTGCATTGAATCAGTGTGCTATACAGCCTCTCTGGTGTCAATACTCTGTCTGATTTTGGGGAAAAAAAAATCCAAAATCAGACAGAGTGTTGAGACCAGAGAGGCTAAGACCGCATTGACTCAGTGCGGTATTCAGCCTCTCTGGTGTCAAGTCTGATTTTGGGAGAAAAAAAAAATCCAAAATCAGACAGAGTGTTGAGACCAGAGAGGCTAAGACCGCATTGACTCAGTGCGGTATTCAGCCTCTCTGGTGTCAAGTCTGATTTTGGGGAAAAAAAAAAAAATCCAAAATCAGACAGAGTGTTGAGACCAGAGAGGCTAAGACCGCATTGACTCAGTGTGCTATACAGCCTCTCTGGTGTCAATACTCTGATTTTGGGAGATTTTTTTTATTTTTTCCAAAATCAGACAGAGTGTTGAGACCAGAGAGGCTAAGACCGCATTGACTCAGTGCGGTATTCAGCCTCTCTGGTGTCAATCCTCTGTCTGATTTTGGAAGAAAGAAAAACAATCTAAAATCAGACAGTGTTGAGACCAGAGAGGCATTGACTCAGTGCGGTATTCAGCCTCTCTGGTGTCAATACTCTGTCTGATTTGGGGATTTTTTTTTTTTTTTTCCAAAATCAGACAGAGTGTTGAGACCAGAGAGGCTAAGACCGCATTGACTCAGTGCAGTATTCAGCCTCTCTGGTGTCAAGACTGATTTTGGGGAGAAAAAAAAAATCAAAAATCAGACAGAGTGTTGAGACCAGAGAGCCTAAGACCGCATTGACTCAGTGCGGTATTCAGCCTCTCTGGTGTCAATACTCTGATTTTGGGAAAAAAAAAAAAAAATCCAAAATGAGACAGAGTGTTGAGACCAGAGAGGCTAAAACCGCATTGACTCAGTGTGCTATACAGCCTCTCTGGTGTCAATACTCTGTCTGATTTTGGGGGGGGGGGGGGAAATCCAAAATTAGACAGAGTGTTGAGACCAGAGAGGCTAAGACCGCATTGACTCAGTGCGGTATTCAGCCTCTCTGGTGTCAAGTCTGATTTTGGGAAAGAAAAAAAAAATCCAAAATCAGACAGAGTGTTGAGACCAGAGAGGCTAAGACCGCATTGACTCAGTGCGGTATTCAGCCTCTCTGGTGTCAAGTCTGATTTTGGAAAAAAAAAAAAAAATCCAAAATCAGACAGAGTGCTGAGACCAGAGAGGCTAAGACCGCATTGACTCAGTGCGGTATTCAGCCTCTCTGGTGTCAAGTCTGATTTTGGAAAAAAAAAAAAAAAATCCAAAATCAGACAGAGTGTTGACACCAGAGAGGCTAAGACCGCATTGACTCAGTGCGGTATTCAGCCTCTCTGGTGTCAAGTCTGATTTTGGGAAAAAAAAATCCAAAATCCAAAATCAGACAGAGTGTTGAGACCAGAGATGCTAAGACCGCATTGACTCAGTGCGGTATTCAGCCTCTCTGGTGTCAAGTCTGATTTTGGAAAAAAAAAAAAAAGAAAATCCAAATTCAGACAGAGTGTTGACACCAGAGAGGCTAAGACCGCATTGACTCAGGGCGGTATTCAGCCTCTCTGGTGTCAAGTCTGATTTTGGAAAAAAAAAAAAAAATCCAAAATCAGACAGAGTGTTGACACCAGAGAGGCTAAGACCGCATTGACTCAGTGCGGTATTCAGCCTCTCTGGTGTCAAGTCTGATTTTGGAAAAAAAAAAAAAAAAAAAATCCAAAATCAGACAGAGTGTTGAGACCAGAGAGGCTAAGACCGCATTGACTCAGTGCGGTATTCAGCCTCTCTGGTGTCAAGTCTGATTTTGGAAAAAAAAAAAAAAATCCAAAATCAGACAGAGTGTTGACACCAGAGAGGCTAAGACCGCATTGACTTAGTGTGGTATTCAGCCTCTCTGGTGTCAAGTCTGATTTTGGAAAAAAAAAAAAATCCAAAATCAGACAGAGTGTTGACACCAGAGAGGCTAAGACCGCATTGACTCAGTGCGGTATTCAGCCTCTCTGGTGTCAAGTCTGATTTTGGAAAAAAAAAAAAAAATCCAAAATCAGACAGAGTGTTGACACCAGAGAGGCTAAGACCGCATTGACTCAGTGCGGTATTCAGCCTCTCTGGTGTCAATCCTCTGTCTTATTTTGGAAGAAAGAAAAAAAATCCAAAATCAGACAGTGTTGAGACCAGAGAGGCATTGACTCAGTGCGGTATTCAGCCTCTCTGGTGTCAATACTCTGTCTGATTTTGGGAGATTTTTTTATTTTTTCCAAAATCAGACAGAGTGTTGAGACCAGAGAGGCTAAGACCGCATTGACTCAGTGCGGTATTCAGCCTCTCTGGTGTCAATCCTCTGTCTGATTTTGGAAGAAAGAAAAAAAATCCAAAATCAGACAGTGTTGAGACCAGAGAGGCATTGACTCAGTGCGGTATTCAGCCTCTCTGGTGTCAATACTCTGTCTGATTTGGGGAGATTTTTTTTATTTTTTCCAAAATCAGACAGAGTGTTGAGACCAGAGAGGCTAAGACCGCATTGACTCAGTGCGGTATTCAGCCTCTCTGGTGTCAATCCTCTGTCTGATTTTGGAAGAAAGAAAAAAAATCCAAAATCAGACAGTGTTGAGACCAGAGAGGCATTGACTCAGTGCGGTATTCAGCCTCTCTGGTGTCAATACTCTGTCTGATTTGGGGAGATTTTTTTTTTTTTTCCAAAATCAGACAGAGTGTTGAGACCAGAGAGGCTAAGACCGCATTGACTCAGTGCGGTATTCACCCTCTCTGGTGTCAATACTCTGATTTTGGGGGAAAAAAAAAAAAATCCAAAATCAGACAGAGTGTTGAGACCAGAGAGGCTAAGACCGCATTGACTCAGTGCGGTATTCAGCCTCTCTGGTGTCAATACTCTGATTTTGGGGGGGGGGGAAAAAAATCCAAAATCAGACAGAGTGTTGAGACCAGAGAGGCTAAGACCGCATTGACTCAGTGCGGTATTCAGCCTCTCTGGTGTCAATACTCTGATTTTGGGAAAAAAAAAAAAAAAATCCAAAATGAGACAGAGTGTTGAGACCAGAGAGGCTAAAACCGCATTGACTCAGTGTGCTATACAGCCTCTCTGGTGTCAATACTCAGTCTGATTTTGGGGGGGGAAAAAAAATCCAAAATCAGACAGAGTGTTGAGACCAGAGAGGCTAAGACCGCATTGACTCAGTGCGGTATTCAGCCTCTCTGGTGTCAAGTCTGATTTTGGGAAAAAAAAATCCAAAATCCAAAATCAGACAGAGTGTTGAGACCAGAGATGCTAAGACCGCATTGACTCAGTGCGGTATTCAGCCTCTCTGGTGTCAAGTCTGATTTTGGAAAAAAAAAAAAAAGAAAATCCAAATTCAGACAGAGTGTTGACACCAGAGAGGCTAAGACCGCATTGACTCAGGGCGGTATTCAGCCTCTCTGGTGTCAAGTCTGATTTTGGAAAAAAAAAAAAAAATCCAAAATCAGACAGAGTGTTGACACCAGAGAGGCTAAGACCGCATTGACTCAGTGCGGTATTCAGCCTCTCTGGTGTCAAGTCTGATTTTGGAAAAAAAAAAAAAAAAAAATCCAAAATCAGACAGAGTGTTGAGACCAGAGAGGCTAAGACCGCATTGACTCAGTGCGGTATTCAGCCTCTCTGGTGTCAAGTCTGATTTTGGAAAAAAAAAAAAAAATCCAAAATCAGACAGAGTGTTGACACCAGAGAGGCTAAGACCGCATTGACTTAGTGTGGTATTCAGCCTCTCTGGTGTCAAGTCTGATTTTGGAAAAAAAAAAAAATCCAAAATCAGACAGAGTGTTGACACCAGAGAGGCTAAGACCGCATTGACTCAGTGCGGTATTCAGCCTCTCTGGTGTCAAGTCTGATTTTGGAAAAAAAAAAAAAAAAAAAATCCAAAATCAGACAGAGTGTTGAGACCAGAGAGGCTAAGACCGCATTGACTCAGTGCGGTATTCAGCCTCTCTGGTGTCAAGTCTGATTTTGGAAAAAAAAAAAAAAATCCAAAATCAGACAGAGTGTTGACACCAGAGAGGCTAAGACCGCATTGACTTAGTGTGGTATTCAGCCTCTCTGGTGTCAAGTCTGATTTTGGAAAAAAAAAAAAATCCAAAATCAGACAGAGTGTTGACACCAGAGAGGCTAAGACCGCATTGACTCAGTGCGGTATTCAGCCTCTCTGGTGTCAAGTCTGATTTTGGAAAAAAAAAAAAAATCCAAAATCAGACAGAGTGTTGACACCAGAGAGGCTAAGACCGCATTGACTCAGTGCGGTATTCAGCCTCTCTGGTGTCAATCCTCTGTCTTATTTTGGAAGAAAGAAAAAAAATCCAAAATCAGACAGTGTTGAGACCAGAGAGGCATTGACTCAGTGCGGTATTCAGCCTCTCTGGTGTCAATACTCTGTCTGATTTTGGGAGATTTTTTTATTTTTTCCAAAATCAGACAGAGTGTTGAGACCAGAGAGGCTAAGACCGCATTGACTCAGTGCGGTATTCAGCCTCTCTGGTGTCAATCCTCTGTCTGATTTTGGAAGAAAGAAAAAAAATCCAAAATCAGACAGTGTTGAGACCAGAGAGGCATTGACTCAGTGCGGTATTCAGCCTCTCTGGTGTCAATACTCTGTCTGATTTGGGGATTTTTTTTTTTTTTTCCAAAATCAGACAGAGTGTTGAGACCAGAGAGGCTAAGACCGCATTGACTCAGTGCAGTATTCAGCCTCTCTGGTGTCAAGACTGATTTTGGGGAGAAAAAAAAAATCAAAAATCAGACAGAGTGTTGAGACCAGAGAGCCTAAGACCGCATTGACTCAGTGCGGTATTCAGCCTCTCTGGTGTCAATACTCTGATTTTGGGAAAAAAAAAAAAAAATCCAAAATGAGACAGAGTGTTGAGACCAGAGAGGCTAAAACCGCATTGACTCAGTGTGCTATACAGCCTCTCTGGTGTCAATACTCTGTCTGATTTTGGGGGGGGGGGGGGGGGAATCCAAAATTAGACAGAGTGTTGAGACCAGAGAGGCTAAGACCGCATTGACTCAGTGCGGTATTCAGCCTCTCTGGTGTCAAGTCTGATTTTGGGAAAGAAAAAAAAAATCCAAAATCAGACAGAGTGTTGAGACCAGAGAGGCTAAGACCGCATTGACTCAGTGCGGTATTCAGCCTCTCTGGTGTCAAGTCTGATTTTGGAAAAAAAAAAAAAAATCCAAAATCAGACAGAGTGCTGAGACCAGAGAGGCTAAGACCGCATTGACTCAGTGCGGTATTCAGCCTCTCTGGTGTCAAGTCTGATTTTGGAAAAAAAAAAAAAAAATCCAAAATCAGACAGAGTGTTGACACCAGAGAGGCTAAGACCGCATTGACTCAGTGCGGTATTCAGCCTCTCTGGTGTCAAGTCTGATTTTGGGAAAAAAAAATCCAAAATCCAAAATCAGACAGAGTGTTGAGACCAGAGATGCTAAGACCGCATTGACTCAGTGCGGTATTCAGCCTCTCTGGTGTCAAGTCTGATTTTGGAAAAAAAAAAAAAAGAAAATCCAAATTCAGACAGAGTGTTGACACCAGAGAGGCTAAGACCGCATTGACTCAGGGCGGTATTCAGCCTCTCTGGTGTCAAGTCTGATTTTGGAAAAAAAAAAAAAAATCCAAAATCAGACAGAGTGTTGACACCAGAGAGGCTAAGACCGCATTGACTCAGTGCGGTATTCAGCCTCTCTGGTGTCAAGTCTGATTTTGGAAAAAAAAAAAAAAAAAAAATCCAAAATCAGACAGAGTGTTGAGACCAGAGAGGCTAAGACCGCATTGACTCAGTGCGGTATTCAGCCTCTCTGGTGTCAAGTCTGATTTTGGAAAAAAAAAAAAAAATCCAAAATCAGACAGAGTGTTGACACCAGAGAGGCTAAGACCGCATTGACTTAGTGTGGTATTCAGCCTCTCTGGTGTCAAGTCTGATTTTGGAAAAAAAAAAAAATCCAAAATCAGACAGAGTGTTGACACCAGAGAGGCTAAGACCGCATTGACTCAGTGCGGTATTCAGCCTCTCTGGTGTCAAGTCTGATTTTGGAAAAAAAAAAAAAATCCAAAATCAGACAGAGTGTTGACACCAGAGAGGCTAAGACCGCATTGACTCAGTGCGGTATTCAGCCTCTCTGGTGTCAATCCTCTGTCTTATTTTGGAAGAAAGAAAAAAAATCCAAAATCAGACAGTGTTGAGACCAGAGAGGCATTGACTCAGTGCGGTATTCAGCCTCTCTGGTGTCAATACTCTGTCTGATTTTGGGAGATTTTTTTATTTTTTCCAAAATCAGACAGAGTGTTGAGACCAGAGAGGCTAAGACCGCATTGACTCAGTGCGGTATTCAGCCTCTCTGGTGTCAATCCTCTGTCTGATTTTGGAAGAAAGAAAAAAAATCCAAAATCAGACAGTGTTGAGACCAGAGAGGCATTGACTCAGTGCGGTATTCAGCCTCTCTGGTGTCAATACTCTGTCTGATTTGGGGAGATTTTTTTTATTTTTTCCAAAATCAGACAGAGTGTTGAGACCAGAGAGGCTAAGACCGCATTGACTCAGTGCGGTATTCAGCCTCTCTGGTGTCAATCCTCTGTCTGATTTTGGAAGAAAGAAAAAAAATCCAAAATCAGACAGTGTTGAGACCAGAGAGGCATTGACTCAGTGCGGTATTCAGCCTCTCTGGTGTCAATACTCTGTCTGATTTGGGGAGATTTTTTTTTTTTTTCCAAAATCAGACAGAGTGTTGAGACCAGAGAGGCTAAGACCGCATTGACTCAGTGCGGTATTCACCCTCTCTGGTGTCAATACTCTGATTTTGGGGGGAAAAAAAAAAAATCCAAAATCAGACAGAGTGTTGAGACCAGAGAGGCTAAGACCGCATTGACTCAGTGCGGTATTCAGCCTCTCTGGTGTCAATACTCTGATTTTGGGGGGGGGGAAAAAAAATCCAAAATCAGACAGAGTGTTGAGACCAGAGAGGCTAAGACCGCATTGACTCAGTGCGGTATTCAGCCTCTCTGGTGTCAATACTATGATTTTGGGAAAAAGAAAAAAAAATCCAAAATGAGACAGAGTGTTGAGACCAGAGAGGCTAAAACCGCATTGACTCAGTGTGCTATACAGCCTCTCTGGTGTCAATACTCAGTCTGATTTTGGGGGGGAAAAAAAAATCCAAAATCAGACAGAGTGTTGAGACCAGAGAGGCTAAGACCGCATTGACTCAGTGCGGTATTCAGCCTCTCTGGTGTCAAGTCTGATTTTGGGAAAAAAAAATCCAAAATCCAAAATCAGACAGAGTGTTGAGACCAGAGATGCTAAGACCGCATTGACTCAGTGCGGTATTCAGCCTCTCTGGTGTCAAGTCTGATTTTGGAAAAAAAAAAAAAAGAAAATCCAAATTCAGACAGAGTGTTGACACCAGAGAGGCTAAGACCGCATTGACTCAGGGCGGTATTCAGCCTCTCTGGTGTCAAGTCTGATTTTGGAAAAAAAAAAAAAAATCCAAAATCAGACAGAGTGTTGACACCAGAGAGGCTAAGACCGCATTGACTCAGTGCGGTATTCAGCCTCTCTGGTGTCAAGTCTGATTTTGGAAAAAAAAAAAAAAAAAAAATCCAAAATCAGACAGAGTGTTGAGACCAGAGAGGCTAAGACCGCATTGACTCAGTGCGGTATTCAGCCTCTCTGGTGTCAAGTCTGATTTTGTAAAAAAAAAAAAAAATCCAAAATCAGACAGAGTGTTGACACCAGAGAGGCTAAGACCGCATTGACTTAGTGTGGTATTCAGCCTCTCTGGTGTCAAGTCTGATTTTGGAAAAAAAAAAAAATCCAAAATCAGACAGAGTGTTGACACCAGAGAGGCTAAGACCGCATTGACTCAGTGCGGTATTCAGCCTCTCTGGTGTCAAGTCTGATTTTGGAAAAAAAAAAAAAAAAAAAATCCAAAATCAGACAGAGTGTTGAGACCAGAGAGGCTAAGACCGCATTGACTCAGTGCGGTATTCAGCCTCTCTGGTGTCAAGTCTGATTTTGGAAAAAAAAAAAAAAATCCAAAATCAGACAGAGTGTTGACACCAGAGAGGCTAAGACCGCATTGACTTAGTGTGGTATTCAGCCTCTCTGGTGTCAAGTCTGATTTTGGAAAAAAAAAAAAATCCAAAATCAGACAGAGTGTTGACACCAGAGAGGCTAAGACCGCATTGACTCAGTGCGGTATTCAGCCTCTCTGGTGTCAAGTCTGATTTTGGAAAAAAAAAAAAAAATCCAAAATCAGACAGAGTGTTGACACCAGAGAGGCTAAGACCGCATTGACTCAGTGCGGTATTCAGCCTCTCTGGTGTCAATCCTCTGTCTTATTTTGGAAGAAAGAAAAAAAATCCAAAATCAGACAGTGTTGAGACCAGAGAGGTATTGACTCAGTGCGGTATTCAGCCTCTCTGGTGTCAACACTCTGTCTGATTTTGGGAGATTTTTTTATTTTTTCCAAAATCAGACAGAGTGTTGAGACCAGAGAGGCTAAGACCGCATTGACTCAGTGCGGTATTCAGCCTCTCTGGTGTCAATCCTCTGTCTGATTTTGGAAGAAAGAAAAAAAATCCAAAATCAGACAGTGTTGAGACCAGAGAGGCATTGACTCAGTGCGGTATTCAGCCTCTCTGGTGTCAATACTCTGTCTGATTTGGGGAGATTTTTTTTATTTTTTCCAAAATCAGACAGAGTGCTGAGACCAGAGAGGCTAAGACCGCATTGACTCAGTGCGGTATTCAGCCTCTCTGGTGTCAATCCTCTGTCTGATTTTGGAAGAAAGAAAAAAAATCCAAAATCAGACAGTGTTGAGACCAGAGAGGCATTGACTCAGTGCGGTATTCAGCCTCTCTGGTGTCAATACTCTGTCTGATTTGGTGAGATTTTTTTTTTTTTTCCAAAATCAGACAGAGTGTTGAGACCAGAGAGGCTAAGACCGCATTGACTCAGTGCGGTATTCAGCCTCTCTGGTGTCAATACTCTGATTTTGGGGGGGAAAAAAAAAAATCCAAAATCAGACAGAGTGTTGAGACCAGAGAGGCTAAGACCGCATTGACTCAGTGCGGTATTCAGCCTCTCTGGTGTCAAGTCTGATTTTGGGAAAAAAAAATCCAAAATCCAAAATCAGACAGAGTGTTGAGACCAGAGATGCTAAGACCGCATTGACTCAGTGCGGTATTCAGCCTCTCTGGTGTCAAGTCTGATTTTGGAAAAAAAAAAAAAAGAAAATCCAAATTCAGACAGAGTGTTGACACCAGAGAGGCTAAGACCGCATTGACTCAGGGCGGTATTCAGCCTCTCTGGTGTCAAGTCTGATTTTGGAAAAAAAAAAAAAAATCCAAAATCAGACAGAGTGTTGACACCAGAGAGGCTAAGACCGCATTGACTCAGTGCGGTATTCAGCCTCTCTGGTGTCAAGTCTGATTTTGGAAAAAAAAAAAAAAAAAAATCCAAAATCAGACAGAGTGTTGAGACCAGAGAGGCTAAGACCGCATTGACTCAGTGCGGTATTCAGCCTCTCTGGTGTCAAGTCTGATTTTGGAAAAAAAAAAAAAAATCCAAAATCAGACAGAGTGTTGACACCAGAGAGGCTAAGACCGCATTGACTTAGTGTGGTATTCAGCCTCTCTGGTGTCAAGTCTGATTTTGGAAAAAAAAAAAAATCCAAAATCAGACAGAGTGTTGACACCAGAGAGGCTAAGACCGCATTGACTCAGTGCGGTATTCAGCCTCTCTGGTGTCAAGTCTGATTTTGGAAAAAAAAAAAAAAAAAAAATCCAAAATCAGACAGAGTGTTGAGACCAGAGAGGCTAAGACCGCATTGACTCAGTGCGGTATTCAGCCTCTCTGGTGTCAAGTCTGATTTTGGAAAAAAAAAAAAAAATCCAAAATCAGACAGAGTGTTGACACCAGAGAGGCTAAGACCGCATTGACTTAGTGTGGTATTCAGCCTCTCTGGTGTCAAGTCTGATTTTGGAAAAAAAAAAAAATCCAAAATCAGACAGAGTGTTGACACCAGAGAGGCTAAGACCGCATTGACTCAGTGCGGTATTCAGCCTCTCTGGTGTCAAGTCTGATTTTGGAAAAAAAAAAAAAATCCAAAATCAGACAGAGTGTTGACACCAGAGAGGCTAAGACCGCATTGACTCAGTGCGGTATTCAGCCTCTCTGGTGTCAATCCTCTGTCTTATTTTGGAAGAAAGAAAAAAAATCCAAAATCAGACAGTGTTGAGACCAGAGAGGCATTGACTCAGTGCGGTATTCAGCCTCTCTGGTGTCAATACTCTGTCTGATTTTGGGAGATTTTTTTATTTTTTCCAAAATCAGACAGAGTGTTGAGACCAGAGAGGCTAAGACCGCATTGACTCAGTGCGGTATTCAGCCTCTCTGGTGTCAATCCTCTGTCTGATTTTGGAAGAAAGAAAAAAAATCCAAAATCAGACAGTGTTGAGACCAGAGAGGCATTGACTCAGTGCGGTATTCAGCCTCTCTGGTGTCAATACTCTGTCTGATTTGGGGATTTTTTTTTTTTTTTCCAAAATCAGACAGAGTGTTGAGACCAGAGAGGCTAAGACCGCATTGACTCAGTGCAGTATTCAGCCTCTCTGGTGTCAAGACTGATTTTGGGGAGAAAAAAAAAATCAAAAATCAGACAGAGTGTTGAGACCAGAGAGCCTAAGACCGCATTGACTCAGTGCGGTATTCAGCCTCTCTGGTGTCAATACTCTGATTTTGGGAAAAAAAAAAAAAAATCCAAAATGAGACAGAGTGTTGAGACCAGAGAGGCTAAAACCGCATTGACTCAGTGTGCTATACAGCCTCTCTGGTGTCAATACTCTGTCTGATTTTGGGGGGGGGGGGGGGGAATCCAAAATTAGACAGAGTGTTGAGACCAGAGAGGCTAAGACCGCATTGACTCAGTGCGGTATTCAGCCTCTCTGGTGTCAAGTCTGATTTTGGAAAAAAAAAAAAAAATCCAAAATCAGACAGAGTGTTGACACCAGAGAGGCTAAGACCGCATTGACTTAGTGTGGTATTCAGCCTCTCTGGTGTCAAGTCTGATTTTGGAAAAAAAAAAAAATCCAAAATCAGACAGAGTGTTGACACCAGAGAGGCTAAGACCGCATTGACTCAGTGCGGTATTCAGCCTCTCTGGTGTCAAGTCTGATTTTAGAAAAAAAAAAAAAAAAAATCCAAAATCAGACAGAGTGTTGACACCAGAGAGGCTAAGACCGCATTGACTCAGTGCGGTATTCAGCCTCTCTGGTGTCAATCCTCTGTCTTATTTTGGAAGAAAGAAAAAAAATCCAAAATCAGACAGTGTTGAGACCAGAGAGGCATTGACTCAGTGCGGTATTCAGCCTCTCTGGTGTCAACACTCTGTCTGATTTTGGGAGATTTTTTTATTTTTTCCAAAATCAGACAGAGTGTTGAGACCAGAGAGGCTAAGACCGCATTGACTCAGTGCGGTATTCAGCCTCTCTGGTGTCAATCCTCTGTCTGATTTTGGAAGAAAGAAAAAAAATCCAAAATCAGACAGTGTTGAGACCAGAGAGGCATTGACTCAGTGCGGTATTCAGCCTCTCTGGTGTCAATACTCTGTCTGATTTGGGGAGATTTTTTTTATTTTTTCCAAAATCAGACAGAGTGTTGAGACCAGAGAGGCTAAGACCGCATTGACTCAGTGCGGTATTCAGCCTCTCTGGTGTCAATCCTCTGTCTGATTTTGGAAGAAAGAAAAAAAATCCAAAATCAGACAGTGTTGAGACCAGAGAGGCATTGACTCAGTGCGGTATTCAGCCTCTCTGGTGTCAATACTCTGTCTGATTTGGTGAGATTTTTTTTTTTTTTCCAAAATCAGACAGAGTGTTGAGACCAGAGAGGCTAAGACCGCATTGACTCAGTGCGGTATTCAGCCTCTCTGGTGTCAATACTCTGATTTTGGGGGGAAAAAAAAAAAATCCAAAATCAGACAGAGTGTTGAGACCAGAGAGGCTAAGACCGCATTGACTCAGTGCGGTATTCAGCCTCTCTGGTGTCAAGTCTGATTTTGGGAAAAAAAAATCCAAAATCCAAAATCAGACAGAGTGTTGAGACCAGAGATGCTAAGACCGCATTGACTCAGTGCGGTATTCAGCCTCTCTGGTGTCAAGTCTGATTTTGGAAAAAAAAAAAAAAAAAAATCCAAATTCAGACAGAGTGTTGACACCAGAGAGGCTAAGACCGCATTGACTCAGGGCGGTATTCAGCCTCTCTGGTGTCAAGTCTGATTTTGGAAAAAAAAAAAAAAATCCAAAATCAGACAGAGTGTTGACACCAGAGAGGCTAAGACCGCATTGACTCAGTGCGGTATTCAGCCTCTCTGGTGTCAAGTCTGATTTTGGAAAAAAAAAAAAAAAAAAATCCAAAATCAGACAGAGTGTTGAGACCAGAGAGGCTAAGACCGCATTGACTCAGTGCGGTATTCAGCCTCTCTGGTGTCAAGTCTGATTTTGGAAAAAAAAAAAAAAATCCAAAATCAGACAGAGTGTTGACACCAGAGAGGCTAAGACCGCATTGACTTAGTGTGGTATTCAGCCTCTCTGGTGTCAAGTCTGATTTTGGAAAAAAAAAAAAATCCAAAATCAGACAGAGTGTTGACACCAGAGAGGCTAAGACCGCATTGACTCAGTGCGGTATTCAGCCTCTCTGGTGTCAAGTCTGATTTTGGAAAAAAAAAAAAAAAAAAATCCAAAATCAGACAGAGTGTTGAGACCAGAGAGGCTAAGACCGCATTGACTCAGTGCGGTATTCAGCCTCTCTGGTGTCAAGTCTGATTTTGGAAAAAAAAAAAAAAATCCAAAATCAGACAGAGTGTTGACACCAGAGAGGCTAAGACCGCATTGACTTAGTGTGGTATTCAGCCTCTCTGGTGTCAAGTCTGATTTTGGAAAAAAAAAAAAATCCAAAATCAGACAGAGTGTTGACACCAGAGAGGCTAAGACCGCATTGACTCAGTGCGGTATTCAGCCTCTCTGGTGTCAAGTCTGATTTTGGAAAAAAAAAAAAAATCCAAAATCAGACAGAGTGTTGACACCAGAGAGGCTAAGACCGCATTGACTCAGTGCGGTATTCAGCCTCTCTGGTGTCAATCCTCTGTCTTATTTTGGAAGAAAGAAAAAAAATCCAAAATCAGACAGTGTTGAGACCAGAGAGGCATTGACTCAGTGCGGTATTCAGCCTCTCTGGTGTCAATACTCTGTCTGATTTTGGGAGATTTTTTTATTTTTTCCAAAATCAGACAGAGTGTTGAGACCAGAGAGGCTAAGACCGCATTGACTCAGTGCGGTATTCAGCCTCTCTGGTGTCAATCCTCTGTCTGATTTTGGAAGAAAGAAAAAAAATCCAAAATCAGACAGTGTTGAGACCAGAGAGGCATTGACTCAGTGCGGTATTCAGCCTCTCTGGTGTCAATACTCTGTCTGATTTGGGGATTTTTTTTTTTTTTTTCCAAAATCAGACAGAGTGTTGAGACCAGAGAGGCTAAGACCGCATTGACTCAGTGCAGTATTCAGCCTCTCTGGTGTCAAGACTGATTTTGGGGAGAAAAAAAAAATCAAAAATCAGACAGAGTGTTGAGACCAGAGAGCCTAAGACCGCATTGACTCAGTGCGGTATTCAGCCTCTCTGGTGTCAATACTCTGATTTTGGGAAAAAAAAAAAAAAATCCAAAATGAGACAGAGTGTTGAGACCAGAGAGGCTAAAACCGCATTGACTCAGTGTGCTATACAGCCTCTCTGGTGTCAATACTCTGTCTGATTTTGGGGGGGGGGGGGGGGAATCCAAAATTAGACAGAGTGTTGAGACCAGAGAGGCTAAGACCGCATTGACTCAGTGCGGTATTCAGCCTCTCTGGTGTCAAGTCTGATTTTGGGAAAGAAAAAAAAAATCCAAAATCAGACAGAGTGTTGAGACCAGAGAGGCTAAGACCGCATTGACTCAGTGCGGTATTCAGCCTCTCTGGTGTCAAGTCTGATTTTGGAAAAAAAAAAAAAAATCCAAAATCAGACAGAGTGCTGAGACCAGAGAGGCTAAGACCGCATTGACTCAGTGCGGTATTCAGCCTCTCTGGTGTCAAGTCTGATTTTGGAAAAAAAAAAAAAAAATCCAAAATCAGACAGAGTGTTGACACCAGAGAGGCTAAGACCGCATTGACTCAGTGCGGTATTCAGCCTCTCTGGTGTCAAGTCTGATTTTGGGAAAAAAAAATCCAAAATCCAAAATCAGACAGAGTGTTGAGACCAGAGATGCTAAGACCGCATTGACTCAGTGCGGTATTCAGCCTCTCTGGTGTCAAGTCTGATTTTGGAAAAAAAAAAAAAAGAAAATCCAAATTCAGACAGAGTGTTGACACCAGAGAGGCTAAGACCGCATTGACTCAGGGCGGTATTCAGCCTCTCTGGTGTCAAGTCTGATTTTGGAAAAAAAAAAAAAAATCCAAAATCAGACAGAGTGTTGACACCAGAGAGGCTAAGACCGCATTGACTCAGTGCGGTATTCAGCCTCTCTGGTGTCAAGTCTGATTTTGGAAAAAAAAAAAAAAAAAAAATCCAAAATCAGACAGAGTGTTGAGACCAGAGAGGCTAAGACCGCATTGACTCAGTGCGGTATTCAGCCTCTCTGGTGTCAAGTCTGATTTTGGAAAAAAAAAAAAAAATCCAAAATCAGACAGAGTGTTGACACCAGAGAGGCTAAGACCGCATTGACTTAGTGTGGTATTCAGCCTCTCTGGTGTCAAGTCTGATTTTGGAAAAAAAAAAAAATCCAAAATCAGACAGAGTGTTGACACCAGAGAGGCTAAGACCGCATTGACTCAGTGCGGTATTCAGCCTCTCTGGTGTCAAGTCTGATTTTGGAAAAAAAAAAAAAATCCAAAATCAGACAGAGTGTTGACACCAGAGAGGCTAAGACCGCATTGACTCAGTGCGGTATTCAGCCTCTCTGGTGTCAATCCTCTGTCTTATTTTGGAAGAAAGAAAAAAAATCCAAAATCAGACAGTGTTGAGACCAGAGAGGCATTGACTCAGTGCGGTATTCAGCCTCTCTGGTGTCAATACTCTGTCTGATTTTGGGAGATTTTTTTATTTTTTCCAAAATCAGACAGAGTGTTGAGACCAGAGAGGCTAAGACCGCATTGACTCAGTGCGGTATTCAGCCTCTCTGGTGTCAATCCTCTGTCTGATTTTGGAAGAAAGAAAAAAAATCCAAAATCAGACAGTGTTGAGACCAGAGAGGCATTGACTCAGTGCGGTATTCAGCCTCTCTGGTGTCAATACTCTGTCTGATTTGGGGAGATTTTTTTTATTTTTTCCAAAATCAGACAGAGTGTTGAGACCAGAGAGGCTAAGACCGCATTGACTCAGTGCGGTATTCAGCCTCTCTGGTGTCAATCCTCTGTCTGATTTTGGAAGAAAGAAAAAAAATCCAAAATCAGACAGTGTTGAGACCAGAGAGGCATTGACTCAGTGCGGTATTCAGCCTCTCTGGTGTCAATACTCTGTCTGATTTGGGGAGATTTTTTTTTTTTTTCCAAAATCAGACAGAGTGTTGAGACCAGAGAGGCTAAGACCGCATTGACTCAGTGCGGTATTCACCCTCTCTGGTGTCAATACTCTGATTTTGGGGGAAAAAAAAAAAAATCCAAAATCAGACAGAGTGTTGAGACCAGAGAGGCTAAGACCGCATTGACTCAGTGCGGTATTCAGCCTCTCTGGTGTCAATACTCTGATTTTGGGGGGGGGGGAAAAAAATCCAAAATCAGACAGAGTGTTGAGACCAGAGAGGCTAAGACCGCATTGACTCAGTGCGGTATTCAGCCTCTCTGGTGTCAATACTCTGATTTTGGGAAAAAAAAAAAAAAATCCAAAATGAGACAGAGTGTTGAGACCAGAGAGGCTAAAACCGCATTGACTCAGTGTGCTATACAGCCTCTCTGGTGTCAATACTCAGTCTGATTTTGGGGGGAAAAAAAAAATCCAAAATCAGACAGAGTGTTGAGACCAGAGAGGCTAAGACCGCATTGACTCAGTGCGGTATTCAGCCTCTCTGGTGTCAAGTCTGATTTTGGGAAAAAAAAATCCAAAATCCAAAATCAGACAGAGTGTTGAGACCAGAGATGCTAAGACCGCATTGACTCAGTGCGGTATTCAGCCTCTCTGGTGTCAAGTCTGATTTTGGAAAAAAAAAAAAAAGAAAATCCAAATTCAGACAGAGTGTTGACACCAGAGAGGCTAAGACCGCATTGACTCAGGGCGGTATTCAGCCTCTCTGGTGTCAAGTCTGATTTTGGAAAAAAAAAAAAAAATCCAAAATCAGACAGAGTGTTGACACCAGAGAGGCTAAGACCGCATTGACTCAGTGCGGTATTCAGCCTCTCTGGTGTCAAGTCTGATTTTGGAAAAAAAAAAAAAAAAAAAAATCCAAAATCAGACAGAGTGTTGAGACCAGAGAGGCTAAGACCGCATTGACTCAGTGCGGTATTCAGCCTCTCTGGTGTCAAGTCTGATTTTGTAAAAAAAAAAAAAAATCCAAAATCAGACAGAGTGTTGACACCAGAGAGGCTAAGACCGCATTGACTTAGTGTGGTATTCAGCCTCTCTGGTGTCAAGTCTGATTTTGGAAAAAAAAAAAAATCCAAAATCAGACAGAGTGTTGACACCAGAGAGGCTAAGACCGCATTGACTCAGTGCGGTATTCAGCCTCTCTGGTGTCAAGTCTGATTTTGGAAAAAAAAAAAAAAAAAAAATCCAAAATCAGACAGAGTGTTGAGACCAGAGAGGCTAAGACCGCATTGACTCAGTGCGGTATTCAGCCTCTCTGGTGTCAAGTCTGATTTTGGAAAAAAAAAAAAAAATCCAAAATCAGACAGAGTGTTGACACCAGAGAGGCTAAGACCGCATTGACTTAGTGTGGTATTCAGCCTCTCTGGTGTCAAGTCTGATTTTGGAAAAAAAAAAAAATCCAAAATCAGACAGAGTGTTGACACCAGAGAGGCTAAGACCGCATTGACTCAGTGCGGTATTCAGCCTCTCTGGTGTCAAGTCTGATTTTGGAAAAAAAAAAAAAATCCAAAATCAGACAGAGTGTTGACACCAGAGAGGCTAAGACCGCATTGACTCAGTGCGGTATTCAGCCTCTCTGGTGTCAATCCTCTGTCTTATTTTGGAAGAAAGAAAAAAAATCCAAAATCAGACAGTGTTGAGACCAGAGAGGCATTGACTCAGTGCGGTATTCAGCCTCTCTGGTGTCAACACTCTGTCTGATTTTGGGAGATTTTTTTATTTTTTCCAAAATCAGACAGAGTGTTGAGACCAGAGAGGCTAAGACCGCATTGACTCAGTGCGGTATTCAGCCTCTCTGGTGTCAATCCTCTGTCTGATTTTGGAAGAAAGAAAAAAAATCCAAAATCAGACAGTGTTGAGACCAGAGAGGCATTGACTCAGTGCGGTATTCAGCCTCTCTGGTGTCAATACTCTGTCTGATTTGGGGAGATTTTTTTTATTTTTTCCAAAATCAGACAGAGTGTTGAGACCAGAGAGGCTAAGACCGCATTGACTCAGTGCGGTATTCAGCCTCTCTGGTGTCAATCCTCTGTCTGATTTTGGAAGAAAGAAAAAAAATCCAAAATCAGACAGTGTTGAGACCAGAGAGGCATTGACTCAGTGCGGTATTCAGCCTCTCTGGTGTCAATACTCTGTCTGATTTGGTGAGATTTTTTTTTTTTTCCCAAAATCAGACAGAGTGTTGAGACCAGAGAGGCTAAGACCGCATTGACTCAGTGCGGTATTCAGCCTCTCTGGTGTCAATACTCTGATTTTGGGGGAAAAAAAAAAAAATCCAAAATCAGACAGAGTGTTGAGACCAGAGAGGCTAAGACCGCATTGACTCAGTGCGGTATTCAGCCTCTCTGGTGTCAATACTCTGATTTTGGGGGGGGGAAAAAAAAATCCAAAATCAGACAGAGTGTTGAGACCAGAGAGGCTAAGACCGCATTGACTCAGTGCGGTATTCAGCCTCTCTGGTGTCAATACTCTGATTTTGGGAAAAAACAAAAAAAATCCAAAATGAGACAGAGTGTTGAGACCAGAGAGGCTAAAACCGCATTGACTCAGTGTGCTATACAGCCTCTCTGGTGTCAATACTCAGTCTGATTTTGGGGGGAAAAAAAAAATCCAAAATCAGACAGAGTGTTGAGACCAGAGAGGCTAAGACCGCATTGACTCAGTGCGGTATTCAGCCTCTCTGGTGTCAAGTCTGATTTTGGGAAAAAAAAAAAAATCCAAAATCAGACAGTGTTGAGACCAGAGAGGCTAAGACCGCATTGACTCAGTGCAGTATTCAGCCTCTCTGGTGTCAATACTCTGATTTTGGGGAAAAAAAAAAAAAAAATCCAAAATCAGACAGAGTGTTGACACCAGAGAGGCTAAAACTGCATTGAATCAGTGTGCTATACAGCCTCTCTGGTGTCAAGTCTGATTTTTGGGGGAAAAAAAAATCCAAAATCAGACAGAGTGTTGAGACCAGAGAGGCTAAGACCGCATTGACTCAGTGCGGTATTCAGCCTCTCTGGTGTCAATACTCTGATTTTGGGAAAGAAAAAAAAAATCCAAAATCAGACAGATTGTTGAGACCAGAGAGCCTAAGACCGCATTGACTCAGTGCGGTATTCAGCCTCTCTGGTGTCAATACTCTGATTTTGGGGGAAAAAAAAAAAATCCAAAATCAGACAGAGTGTTGACACCAGAGAGGCTAAAACTGCATTGAATCAGTGTGCTATACAGCCTCTCTGGTGTCAAGTCTGATTTTGGGAAGAAAAAAAAAAAATCCAAAATCAGACAGAGTGTTGAGACCAGAGAGGCTATACAGACTCAGTGTGCTATACAGCCTCTCTGGTGTCAATACTCTGTCTGATTTTGGGAGATTTTTTTTATTTTTTCCAAAATCAGACAGAGTGTTGAGACCAGAGAGGCTAAGACCGCATTGACTCAGTGCGGTTTTCAGCCTCTCTGGTGTCAATCCTCTGTCTGATTTTGGAAGAAAGAAAAAAAATCCAAAATCAGACAGTGTTGAGACCAGAGAGGCATTGACTCAGTGCGGTATTCAGCCTCTCTGGTGTCAATACTCTGTCTGATTTGGGGAGATTTTTTTTTTTTTTCCAAAATCAGACAGAGTGTTGAGACCAGAGAGGCTAAGACCGCATTGACTCAGTGCGGTATTCAGCCTCTCTGGTGTCAATACTCTGATTTTGGGAAAAAAAAAAAATCCAAAATGAGACAGAGTGTTGAGACCAGAGAGGCTAAAACCGCATTGACTCAGTGTGCTATACAGCCTCTCTGGTGTCAATACTCTGTCTGATTTTGGGGGGAAAAAAAAATCCAAAATCAGACAGAGTGTTGAGACCAGAGAGGCTAAGACCGCATTGACTCAGTGCGGTATTCAGCCTCTCTGGTGTCAATACTCTGATTTTGGGAAAGAAAAAAAAAATCCAAAATCAGACAGATTGTTGAGACCAGAGAGGCTAAGACCGCATTGACTCAGTGCGGTATTCAGCCTCTCTGGTGTCAATACTCTGATTTTAAGGGGGGGGGGGGGGGGGGGGAATCCAAAATCAGACAGAGTGTTGACACCAGAGAGGCTAAAACTGCATTGAATCAGTGTGCTATACAGCCTCTCTGGTGTCAATACTCTGTCTGATTTTGGGGAAAAAAAATCCAAAATCAGACAGAGTGTTGAGACCAGAGAGGCTAAGACTGCATTGACTCAGTGCGGTATTCAGCCTCTCTGGTGTCAAGTCTGATTTTGGGGAGAAAAAAAAAATCCAAAATCAGACAGAGTGTTGAGACCAGAGAGGCTAAGACCGCATTGACTCAGTGCGGTATTCAGCCTCTCTGGTGTCAAGTCTGATTTTGGGAAGAAAAAAAAAAAATCCAAAATCAGACAGAGTGTTGAGACCAGAGAGGCTAAGACCGCATTGACTCAGTGTGCTATACAGCCGCTCTGGTGTCAATACTCTGTCTGATTTTGGGAGATTTTTTTTATTTTTTCCAAAATCAGACAGAGTGTTGAGACCAGAGAGGCTAAGACCGCATTGACTCAGTGCGGTATTCAGCCTCTCTGGTGTCAATCCTCTGTCTGATTTTGGAAGAAAGAAAAAAAATCCAAAATCAGACAGTGTTGAGACCAGAGAGGCATTGACTCAGTGCGGTATTCAGCCTCTCTGGTGTCAATACTCTGTCTGATTTGGGGAGATTTTTTTTTTTTTTTTCCAAAATCAGACAGAGTGTTGAGACCAGAGAGGCTAAGACCGCATTGACTCAGTGCAGTATTCAGCCTCTCTGGTGTCAAGACTGATTTTGGGAAGAAAAAAAAAAATCAAAAATCAGACAGAGTGTTGAGACCAGAGAGCCTAAGACCGCATTGACTCAGTGCGGTATTCAGCCTCTCTGGTGTCAATACTCTGATTTTGGGGGAAAAAAAAAAAAATCCAAAATGAGACAGAGTGTTGAGACCAGAGAGGCTAAAACCGCATTGACTCAGTGTGCTATACAGCCTCTCTGGTGTCAATACTCAGTCTGATTTTGGGGGGGAAAAAAAAATCCAAAATCAGAGTGTTGAGACCAGAGAGGCTAAGACCGCATTGACTCAGTGCGGTATTCAGCCTCTCTGGTGTCAAGTCTGATTTTGGGAAGAAAAAAAAAAAATCCAAAATCAGACAGAGTGTTGAGACCAGAGAGGCTAAGACCGCATTGACTCAGTGCGGTATTCAGCCTCTCTGGTGTCAATACTCTGATTTTGGGAAAGAAAAAAAAAATCCAAAATCAGACAGATTGTTGAGACCAGAGAGGCTAAGACCGCATTGACTCAGTGCGGTATTCAGCCTCTCTGGTGTCAATACTCTGATTTTAAGGGGGGGGGGGGGGGGGGGGAATCCAAAATCAGACAGAGTGTTGACACCAGAGAGGCTAAAACTGCATTGAATCAGTGTGCTATACAGCCTCTCTGGTGTCAATACTCTGTCTGATTTTGGGGGAAAAAAATCCAAAATCAGACAGAGTGTTGAGACCAGAGAGGCTAAGACTGCATTGACTCAGTGCGGTATTCAGCCTCTCTGGTGTCAAGTCTGATTTTGGGAAAAAAAAAAAATCCAAAATCAGACAGAGTGTTGAGACCAGAGAGGCTAAGACCGCATTGACTCAGTGCGGTATTCAGCCTCTCTGGTGTCAAGTCTGATTTTGGGAAGAAAAAAAAAAAATCCAAAATCAGACAGAGTGTTGAGACCAGAGAGGCTAAGACCGCATTGACTCAGTGTGCTATACAGCCGCTCTGGTGTCAAGTCTGATTTTGGAAAAAAAAAAAAAAATCCAAAATCAGACAGAGTGTTGACACCAGAGAGGCTAAGACCGCATTGACTTAGTGTGGTATTCAGCCTCTCTGGTGTCAAGTCTGATTTTGGAAAAAAAAAAAAATCCAAAATCAGACAGAGTGTTGACACCAGAGAGGCTAAGACCGCATTGACTCAGTGCGGTATTCAGCCTCTCTGGTGTCAAGTCTGATTTTGGAAAAAAAAAAAAAATCCAAAATCAGACAGAGTGTTGACACCAGAGAGGCTAAGACCGCATTGACTCAGTGCGGTATTCAGCCTCTCTGGTGTCAATCCTCTGTCTTATTTTGGAAGAAAGAAAAAAAATCCAAAATCAGACAGTGTTGAGACCAGAGAGGCATTGACTCAGTGCGGTATTCAGCCTCTCTGGTGTCAATACTCTGTCTGATTTTGGGAGATTTTTTTATTTTTTCCAAAATCAGACAGAGTGTTGAGACCAGAGAGGCTAAGACCGCATTGACTCAGTGCAGTATTCAGCCTCTCTGGTGTCAATCCTCTGTCTGATTTTGGAAGAAAGAAAAAAAATCCAAAATCAGACAGTGTTGAGACCAGAGAGGCATTGACTCAGTGCGGTATTCAGCCTCTCTGGTGTCAATACTCTGTCTGATTTGGGGATTTTTTTTTTTTTTTTCCAAAATCAGACAGAGTGTTGAGACCAGAGAGGCTAAGACCGCATTGACTCAGTGCAGTATTCAGCCTCTCTGGTGTCAAGACTGATTTTGGGGAGAAAAAAAAAATCAAAAATCAGACAGAGTGTTGAGACCAGAGAGCCTAAGACCGCATTGACTCAGTGCGGTATTCAGCCTCTCTGGTGTCAATACTCTGATTTTGGGAAAAAAAAAAAAAAATCCAAAATGAGACAGAGTGTTGAGACCAGAGAGGCTAAAACCGCATTGACTCAGTGTGCTATACAGCCTCTCTGGTGTCAATACTCTGTCTGATTTTGGGGGGGGGGGGGGGGAATCCAAAATTAGACAGAGTGTTGAGACCAGAGAGGCTAAGACCGCATTGACTCAGTGCGGTATTCAGCCTCTCTGGTGTCAAGTCTGATTTTGGGAAAGAAAAAAAAAATCCAAAATCAGACAGAGTGTTGAGACCAGAGAGGCTAAGACCGCATTGACTCAGTGCGGTATTCAGCCTCTCTGGTGTCAAGTCTGATTTTGGAAAAAAAAAAAAAAATCCAAAATCAGACAGAGTGCTGAGACCAGAGAGGCTAAGACCGCATTGACTCAGTGCGGTATTCAGCCTCTCTGGTGTCAAGTCTGATTTTGGAAAAAAAAAAAAAAAATCCAAAATCAGACAGAGTGTTGACACCAGAGAGGCTAAGACCGCATTGACTCAGTGCGGTATTCAGCCTCTCTGGTGTCAAGTCTGATTTTGGGAAAAAAAAATCCAAAATCCAAAATCAGACAGAGTGTTGAGACCAGAGATGCTAAGACCGCATTGACTCAGTGCGGTATTCAGCCTCTCTGGTGTCAAGTCTGATTTTGGAAAAAAAAAAAAAAGAAAATCCAAATTCAGACAGAGTGTTGACACCAGAGAGGCTAAGACCGCATTGACTCAGGGCGGTATTCAGCCTCTCTGGTGTCAAGTCTGATTTTGGAAAAAAAAAAAAAAATCCAAAATCAGACAGAGTGTTGACACCAGAGAGGCTAAGACCGCATTGACTCAGTGCGGTATTCAGCCTCTCTGGTGTCAAGTCTGATTTTGGAAAAAAAAAAAAAAAAAAAATCCAAAATCAGACAGAGTGTTGAGACCAGAGAGGCTAAGACCGCATTGACTCAGTGCGGTATTCAGCCTCTCTGGTGTCAAGTCTGATTTTGGAAAAAAAAAAAAAAATCCAAAATCAGACAGAGTGTTGACACCAGAGAGGCTAAGACCGCATTGACTTAGTGTGGTATTCAGCCTCTCTGGTGTCAAGTCTGATTTTGGAAAAAAAAAAAAATCCAAAATCAGACAGAGTGTTGACACCAGAGAGGCTAAGACCGCATTGACTCAGTGCGGTATTCAGCCTCTCTGGTGTCAAGTCTGATTTTGGAAAAAAAAAAAAAATCCAAAATCAGACAGAGTGTTGACACCAGAGAGGCTAAGACCGCATTGACTCAGTGCGGTATTCAGCCTCTCTGGTGTCAATCCTCTGTCTTATTTTGGAAGAAAGAAAAAAAATCCAAAATCAGACAGTGTTGAGACCAGAGAGGCATTGACTCAGTGCGGTATTCAGCCTCTCTGGTGTCAATACTCTGTCTGATTTTGGGAGATTTTTTTATTTTTTCCAAAATCAGACAGAGTGTTGAGACCAGAGAGGCTAAGACCGCATTGACTCAGTGCGGTATTCAGCCTCTCTGGTGTCAATCCTCTGTCTGATTTTGGAAGAAAGAAAAAAAATCCAAAATCAGACAGTGTTGAGACCAGAGAGGCATTGACTCAGTGCGGTATTCAGCCTCTCTGGTGTCAATACTCTGTCTGATTTGGGGAGATTTTTTTTATTTTTTCCAAAATCAGACAGAGTGTTGAGACCAGAGAGGCTAAGACCGCATTGACACAGTGCGGTATTCAGCCTCTCTGGTGTCAATCCTCTGTCTGATTTTGGAAGAAAGAAAAAAAATCCAAAATCAGACAGTGTTGAGACCAGAGAGGCATTGACTCAGTGCGGTATTCAGCCTCTCTGGTGTCAATACTCTGTCTGATTTGGGGAGATTTTTTTTTTTTTTCCAAAATCAGACAGAGTGTTGAGACCAGAGAGGCTAAGACCGCATTGACTCAGTGCGGTATTCACCCTCTCTGGTGTCAATACTCTGATTTTGGGGGGGGAAAAAAAAAATCCAAAATCAGACAGAGTGTTGAGACCAGAGAGGCTAAGACCGCATTGACTCAGTGCGGTATTCAGCCTCTCTGGTGTCAATACTCTGATTTTGGGGGGGGGGGGAAAAATCCAAAATCAGACAGAGTGTTGAGACCAGAGAGGCTAAGACCGCATTGACTCAGTGCGGTATTCAGCCTCTCTGGTGTCAATACTCTGATTTTGGGAAAAAAAAAAAAAAAATCCAAAATGAGACAGAGTGTTGAGACCAGAGAGGCTAAAACCGCATTGACTCAGTGTGCTATACAGCCTCTCTGGTGTCAATACTCAGTCTGATTTTGGGGGGAAAAAAAAAATCCAAAATCAGACAGAGTGTTGAGACCAGAGAGGCTAAGACCGCATTGACTCAGTGCGGTATTCAGCCTCTCTGGTGTCAAGTCTGATTTTGGGAAAAAAAAATCCAAAATCCAAAATCAGACAGAGTGTTGAGACCAGAGATGCTAAGACCGCATTGACTCAGTGCGGTATTCAGCCTCTCTGGTGTCAAGTCTGATTTTGGAAAAAAAAAAAAAAGAAAATCCAAATTCAGACAGAGTGTTGACACCAGAGAGGCTAAGACCGCATTGACTCAGGGCGGTATTCAGCCTCTCTGGTGTCAAGTCTGATTTTGGAAAAAAAAAAAAAAATCCAAAATCAGACAGAGTGTTGACACCAGAGAGGCTAAGACCGCATTGACTCAGTGCGGTATTCAGCCTCTCTGGTGTCAAGTCTGATTTTGGAAAAAAAAAAAAAAAAAAAAATCCAAAATCAGACAGAGTGTTGAGACCAGAGAGGCTAAGACCGCATTGACTCAGTGCGGTATTCAGCCTCTCTGGTGTCAAGTCTGATTTTGTAAAAAAAAAAAAAAATCCAAAATCAGACAGAGTGTTGACACCAGAGAGGCTAAGACCGCATTGACTTAGTGTGGTATTCAGCCTCTCTGGTGTCAAGTCTGATTTTGGAAAAAAAAAAAAATCCAAAATCAGACAGAGTGTTGACACCAGAGAGGCTAAGACCGCATTGACTCAGTGCGGTATTCAGCCTCTCTGGTGTCAAGTCTGATTTTGGAAAAAAAAAAAAAAAAAAAAATCCAAAATCAGACAGAGTGTTGAGACCAGAGAGGCTAAGACCGCATTGACTCAGTGCGGTATTCAGCCTCTCTGGTGTCAAGTCTGATTTTGGAAAAAAAAAAAAAAATCCAAAATCAGACAGAGTGTTGACACCAGAGAGGCTAAGACCGCATTGACTTAGTGTGGTATTCAGCCTCTCTGGTGTCAAGTCTGATTTTGGAAAAAAAAAAAAATCCAAAATCAGACAGAGTGTTGACACCAGAGAGGCTAAGACCGCATTGACTCAGTGCGGTATTCAGCCTCTCTGGTGTCAAGTCTGATTTTGGAAAAAAAAAAAAAATCCAAAATCAGACAGAGTGTTGACACCAGAGAGGCTAAGACCGCATTGACTCAGTGCGGTATTCAGCCTCTCTGGTGTCAATCCTCTGTCTTATTTTGGAAGAAAGAAAAAAAATCCAAAATCAGACAGTGTTGAGACCAGAGAGGCATTGACTCAGTGCGGTATTCAGCCTCTCTGGTGTCAACACTCTGTCTGATTTTGGGAGATTTTTTTATTTTTTCCAAAATCAGACAGAGTGTTGAGACCAGAGAGGCTAAGACCGCATTGACTCAGTGCGGTATTCAGCATCTCTGGTGTCAATCCTCTGTCTGATTTTGGAAGAAAGAAAAAAAATCCAAAATCAGACAGTGTTGAGACCAGAGAGGCATTGACTCAGTGCGGTATTCAGCCTCTCTGGTGTCAATACTCTGTCTGATTTGGGGAGATTTTTTTTATTTTTTCCAAAATCAGACAGAGTGTTGAGACCAGAGAGGCTAAGACCGCATTGACTCAGTGCGGTATTCAGCCTCTCTGGTGTCAATCCTCTGTCTGATTTTGGAAGAAAGAAAAAAAATCCAAAATCAGACAGTGTTGAGACCAGAGAGGCATTGACTCAGTGCGGTATTCAGCCTCTCTGGTGTCAATACTCTGTCTGATTTGGTGAGATTTTTTTTTTTTTCCCAAAATCAGACAGAGTGTTGAGACCAGAGAGGCTAAGACCGCATTGACTCAGTGCGGTATTCAGCCTCTCTGGTGTCAATACTCTGATTTTGGGGGAAAAAAAAAAAAATCCAAAATCAGACAGAGTGTTGAGACCAGAGAGGCTAAGACCGCATTGACTCAGTGCGGTATTCAGCCTCTCTGGTGTCAATACTCTGATTTTGGGGGGGGGGAAAAAAAATCCAAAATCAGACAGAGTGTTGAGACCAGAGAGGCTAAGACCGCATTGACTCAGTGCGGTATTCAGCCTCTCTGGTGTCAATACTCTGATTTTGGGAAAAAACAAAAAAAATCCAAAATGAGACAGAGTGTTGAGACCAGAGAGGCTAAAACCGCATTGACTCAGTGTGCTATACAGCCTCTCTGGTGTCAATACTCAGTCTGATTTTGGGGGGAAAAAAAAAATCCAAAATCAGACAGAGTGTTGAGACCAGAGAGGCTAAGACCGCATTGACTCAGTGCGGTATTCAGCCTCTCTGGTGTCAAGTCTGATTTTGGGGGAAAAAAAAAAATCCAAAATCAGACAGTGTTGAGACCAGAGAGGCTAAGACCGCATTGACTCAGTGCAGTATTCAGCCTCTCTGGTGTCAATACTCTGATTTTGGGGAAAAAAAAAAAAAAAATCCAAAATCAGACAGAGTGTTGACACCAGAGAGGCTAAAACTGCATTGAATCAGTGTGCTATACAGCCTCTCTGGTGTCAAGTCTGATTTTTGGGGGGAAAAAAAATCCAAAATCAGACAGAGTGTTGAGACCAGAGAGGCTAAGACCGCATTGACTCAGTGCGGTATTCAGCCTCTCTGGTGTCAATACTCTGATTTTGGGAAAGAAAAAAAAAATCCAAAATCAGACAGATTGTTGAGACCAGAGAGCCTAAGACCGCATTGACTCAGTGCGGTATTCAGCCTCTCTGGTGTCAATACTCTGATTTTGGGGGAAAAAAAAAAAATCCAAAATCAGACAGAGTGTTGACACCAGAGAGGCTAAAACTGCATTGAATCAGTGTGCTATACAGCCTCTCTGGTGTCAAGTCTGATTTTGGGAAGAAAAAAAAAAAATCCAAAATCAGACAGAGTGTTGAGACCAGAGAGGCTATACAGACTCAGTGTGCTATACAGCCTCTCTGGTGTCAATACTCTGTCTGATTTTGGGAGATTTTTTTTATTTTTTCCAAAATCAGACAGAGTGTTGAGACCAGAGAGGCTAAGACCGCATTGACTCAGTGCGGTTTTCAGCCTCTCTGGTGTCAATCCTCTGTCTGATTTTGGAAGAAAGAAAAAAAATCCAAAATCAGACAGTGTTGAGACCAGAGAGGCATTGACTCAGTGCGGTATTCAGCCTCTCTGGTGTCAATACTCTGTCTGATTTGGGGAGATTTTTTTTTTTTTTCCAAAATCAGACAGAGTGTTGAGACCAGAGAGGCTAAGACCGCATTGACTCAGTGCGGTATTCAGCCTCTCTGGTGTCAATACTCTGATTTTGGGGGAAAAAAAAAATCCAAAATGAGACAGAGTGTTGAGACCAGAGAGGCTAAAACCGCATTGACTCAGTGTGCTATACAGCCTCTCTGGTGTCAATACTCTGTCTGATTTTGGGGGGAAAAAAAAATCCAAAATCAGACAGAGTGTTGAGACCAGAGAGGCTAAGACCGCATTGACTCAGTGCGGTATTCAGCCTCTCTGGTGTCAATACTCTGATTTTGGGAAAGAAAAAAAAAATCCAAAATCAGACAGATTGTTGAGACCAGAGAGGCTAAGACCGCATTGACTCAGTGCGGTATTCAGCCTCTCTGGTGTCAATACTCTGATTTTAAGGGGGGGGGGGGGGGGGGGGAATCCAAAATCAGACAGAGTGTTGACACCAGAGAGGCTAAAACTGCATTGAATCAGTGTGCTATACAGCCTCTCTGGTGTCAATACTCTGTCTGATTTTGGGGAAAAAAAATCCAAAATCAGACAGAGTGTTGAGACCAGAGAGGCTAAGACTGCATTGACTCAGTGCGGTATTCAGCCTCTCTGGTGTCAAGTCTGATTTTGGGGAGAAAAAAAAAAATCCAAAATCAGACAGAGTGTTGAGACCAGAGAGGCTAAGACCGCATTGACTCAGTGCGGTATTCAGCCTCTCTGGTGTCAAGTCTGATTTTGGGAAGAAAAAAAAAAAATCCAAAATCAGACAGAGTGTTGAGACCAGAGAGGCTAAGACCGCATTGACTCAGTGTGCTATACAGCCGCTCTGGTGTCAATACTCTGTCTGATTTTGGGAGATTTTTTTTATTTTTTCCAAAATCAGACAGAGTGTTGAGACCAGAGAGGCTAAGACCGCATTGACTCAGTGCGGTATTCAGCCTCTCTGGTGTCAATCCTCTGTCTGATTTTGGAAGAAAGAAAAAAAATCCAAAATCAGACAGTGTTGAGACCAGAGAGGCATTGACTCAGTGCGGTATTCAGCCTCTCTGGTGTCAATACTCTGTCTGATTTGGGGAGATTTTTTTTTTTTTTTTCCAAAATCAGACAGAGTGTTGAGACCAGAGAGGCTAAGACCGCATTGACTCAGTGCAGTATTCAGCCTCTCTGGTGTCAAGACTGATTTTGGGAAGAAAAAAAAAAATCAAAAATCAGACAGAGTGTTGAGACCAGAGAGCCTAAGACCGCATTGACTCAGTGCGGTATTCAGCCTCTCTGGTGTCAATACTCTGATTTTGGGGGAAAAAAAAAAAAATCCAAAATGAGACAGAGTGTTGAGACCAGAGAGGCTAAAACCGCATTGACTCAGTGTGCTATACAGCCTCTCTGGTGTCAATACTCAGTCTGATTTTGGGGGGAAAAAAAAAATCCAAAATCAGAGTGTTGAGACCAGAGAGGCTAAGACCGCATTGACTCAGTGCGGTATTCAGCCTCTCTGGTGTCAAGTCTGATTTTGGGAAGAAAAAAAAAAAATCCAAAATCAGACAGAGTGTTGAGACCAGAGAGGCTAAGACCGCATTGACTCAGTGCGGTATTCAGCCTCTCTGGTGTCAATACTCTGATTTTGGGAAAGAAAAAAAAAATCCAAAATCAGACAGATTGTTGAGACCAGAGAGGCTAAGACCGCATTGACTCAGTGCGGTATTCAGCCTCTCTGGTGTCAATACTCTGATTTTAAGGGGGGGGGGGGGGGGGGGGGAATCCAAAATCAGACAGAGTGTTGACACCAGAGAGGCTAAAACTGCATTGAATCAGTGTGCTATACAGCCTCTCTGGTGTCAATACTCTGTCTGATTTTGGGGAAAAAAAATCCAAAATCAGACAGAGTGTTGAGACCAGAGAGGCTAAGACTGCATTGACTCAGTGCGGTATTCAGCCTCTCTGGTGTCAAGTCTGATTTTGGGAAAAAAAAAAAATCCAAAATCAGACAGAGTGTTGAGACCAGAGAGGCTAAGACCGCATTGACTCAGTGCGGTATTCAGCCTCTCTGGTGTCAAGTCTGATTTTGGGAAGAAAAAAAAAAAATCCAAAATCAGACAGAGTGTTGAGACCAGAGAGGCTAAGACCGCATTGACTCAGTGTGCTATACAGCCGCTCTGGTGTCAATACTCTGTCTGATTTTGGGAGATTTTTTTTATTTTTTCCAAAATCAGACAGAGTGTTGAGACCAGAGAGGCTAAGACCGCATTGACTCAGTGCGGTATTCAGCCTCTCTGGTGTCAATCCTCTGTCTGATTTTGGAAGAAAGAAAAAAAATCCAAAATCAGACAGTGTTGAGACCAGAGAGGCATTGACTCAGTGCGGTATTCAGCCTCTCTGGTGTCAATACTCTGTCTGATTTGGGGAGATTTTTTTTTTTTTTTCCAAAATCAGACAGAGTGTTGAGACCAGAGAGGCTAAGACCGCATTGACTCAGTGCAGTATTCAGCCTCTCTGGTGTCAAGACTGATTTTGGGAAGAAAAAAAAAATCAAAAATCAGACAGAGTGTTGAGACCAGAGAGCCTAAGACCGCATTGACTCAGTGCGGTATTCAGCCTATCTGGTGTCAATACTCTGATTTTGGGAAAAAAAAAAAAAATCCAAAATGAGACAGAGTGTTGAGACCAGAGAGGCTAAAACCGCATTGACTCAGTGTGCTATACAGCCTCTCTGGTGTCAATACTCAGTCTGATTTTGGGGGGAAAAAAAAAATCCAAAATCAGAGTGTTGAGACCAGAGAGGCTAAGACCGCATTGACTCAGTGCGGTATTCAGCCTCTCTGGTGTCAAGTCTGATTTTGGGAAGAAAAAAAAAAATCCAAAATCAGACAGAGTGTTGAGACCAGAGAGGCTAAGACCGCATTGACTCAGTGTGCTATACAGCCTCTCTGGTGTCAATACTCTGTCTGATTTTGGGAGATTTTTTTTATTTTTTCCAAAATCAGACAGAGTGTTGAGACCAGAGAGGCTAAGACCGCATTGACTCAGTGCGGTATTCAGCCTCTCTGGTGTCAATCCTCTGTCTGATTTTGGAAGAAAGAAAAAAAATCCAAAATCAGACAGTGTTGAGACCAGAGAGGCATTGACTCAGTGCGGTATTCAGCCTCTCTGGTGTCAATACTCTGTCTGATTTGGGGAGATTTTTTTTTTTTTTCCAAAATCAGACAGAGTGTTGAGACCAGAGAGGCTAAGACCGCATTGACTCAGTGCAGTATTCAGCCTCTCTGGTGTCAAGACTGATTTTGGGAAGAAAAAAAAAATCAAAAATCAGACAGAGTGTTGAGACCAGAGAGCCTAAGACCGCATTGACTCAGTGCGGTATTCAGCCTCTCTGGTGTCAATACTCTGATTTTGGGAAAAAAAAAAAAAAAATCCAAAATGAGACAGAGTGTTGAGACCAGAGAGCCTAAGACCGCATTGACTCAGTGCGGTATTCAGCCTCTCTGGTGTCAATACTCTGATTTTGGGAAAGAAAAAAAAAATCCAAAATCAGACAGATTGTTGAGACCAGAGAGGCTAAGACCGCATTGACTCAGTGCGGTATTCAGCCTCTCTGGTGTCAATACTCTGATTTTAAGGGGGGGGGGGGGGGGGGGGGGGAATCCAAAATCAGACAGAGTGTTGACACCAGAGAGGCTAAAACTGCATTGAATCAGTGTGCTATACAGCCTCTCTGGTGTCAATACTCTGTCTGATTTTGGGGAAAAAAAATCCAAAATCAGACAGAGTGTTGAGACCAGAAAGGCTAAGACCGCATTGACTCAGTGCGGTATTCAGCCTCTCTGGTGTCAAGTCTGATTTTGGGAAAAAAAAAAAAATCCAAAATCAGACAGTGTTGAGACCAGAGAGGCTAAGACCGCATTGACTCAGTGCGGTATTCAGCCTCTCTGGTGTCAATACTCTGATTTTGGGGAAAAAAAAAAAAAAATCCAAAATCAGACAGAGTGTTGACACCAGAGAGGCTAAAACTGCATTGAATCAGTGTGCTATACAGCCTCTCTGGTGTCAAGTCTGATTTTGGGAGAAAAAAAAAATCCAAAATCAGACAGAGTGTTGAGACCAGAGAGGCTAAGACCGCATTGACTCAGTGCGGTATTCAGCCTCTCTGGTGTCAATACTCTGATTTTGGGAAAGAAAAAAAAAATCCAAAATCAGACAGATTGTTGAGACCAGAGAGCCTAAGACCGCATTGACTCAGTGCGGTATTCAGCCTCTCTGGTGTCAATACTCTGATTTTGGGGAAAAAAAAAAAATCCAAAATCAGACAGAGTGTTGACACCAGAGAGGCTAAAACTGCATTGAATCAGTGTGCTATACAGCCTCTCTGGTGTCAATACTCTGTCTGATTTTGGGGGAAAAAAAATCCAAAATCAGACAGAGTGTTGAGACCAGAGAGGCTAAGACCGCATTGACTCAGTGCGGTATTCAGCCTCTCTGGTGTCAAGTCTGATTTTGGGAAGAAAAGAAAAAAAATCCAAAATCAGACAGAGTGTTGAGACCAGAGAGGCTAAGACCGCATTGACTCAGTGCGGTATTCAGCCTCTCTGGTGTCAAGTCTGATTTTGGGAAGAAAAAAAAAAAATCCAAAATCAGACAGAGTGTTGAGACCAGAAAGGCTAAGACCGCATTGACTCAGTGCGGTATTCAGCCTCTCTGGTGTCAAGTCTGATTTTGGGAAAAAAAAAAAAATCCAAAATCAGACAGTGTTGAGACCAGAGAGGCTAAGACCGCATTGACTCAGTGCGGTATTCAGCCTCTCTGGTGTCAATACTCTGATTTTGGGGGAAAAAAAAAAAAAATCCAAAATCAGACAGAGTGTTGACACCAGAGAGGCTAAAACTGCATTGAATCAGTGTGCTATACAGCCTCTCTGGTGTCAAGTCTGATTTTGGGAGAAAAAAAAAATCCAAAATCAGACAGAGTGTTGAGACCAGAGAGGCTAAGACCGCATTGACTCAGTGCGGTATTCAGCCTCTCTGGTGTCAATACTCTGATTTTGGGAAAGAAAGAAAAAATCCAAAATCAGACAGATTGTTGAGACCAGAGAGCCTAAGACCGCATTGACTCAGTGCGGTATTCAGCCTCTCTGGTGTCAATACTCTGATTTTGGGGAAAAAAAAAAAATCCAAAATCAGACAGAGTGTTGACACCAGAGAGGCTAAAACTGCATTGAATCAGTGTGCTATACAGCCTCTCTGGTGTCAATACTCTGTCTGATTTTGGGGGAAAAAAAATCCAAAATCAGACAGAGTGTTGAGACCAGAGAGGCTAAGACCGCATTGACTCAGTGCGGTATTCAGCCTCTCTGGTGTCAAGTCTGATTTTGGGAAAAAAAAAAAAAATCCAAAATCAGACAGAGTGTTGAGACCAGAGAGGCTAAGACCGCATTGACTCAGTGCGGTATTCAGCCTCTCTGGTGTCAAGTCTGATTTTGGGAAGAAAAAAAAAAAATCCAAAATCAGACAGAGTGTTGAGACCAGAAAGGCTAAGACCGCATTGACTCAGTGCGGTATTCAGCCTCTCTGGTGTCAAGTCTGATTTTGGGAAAAAAAAAAAAATCCAAAATCAGACAGTGTTGAGACCAGAGAGGCTAAGACCGCATTGACTCAGTGCGGTATTCAGCCTCTCTGGTGTCAATACTCTGATTTTGGGGAAAAAAAAAAAAAAATCCAAAATCAGACAGAGTGTTGACACCAGAGAGGCTAAAACTGCATTGAATCAGTGTGCTATACAGCCTCTCTGGTGTCAAGTCTGATTTTGGGAGAAAAAAAAAATCCAAAATCAGACAGAGTGTTGAGACCAGAGAGGCTAAGACCGCATTGACTCAGTGCGGTATTCAGCCTCTCTGGTGTCAATACTCTGATTTTGGGAAAGAAAAAAAAAATCCAAAATCAGACAGATTGTTGAGACCAGAGAGCCTAAGACCGCATTGACTCAGTGCGGTATTCAGCCTCTCTGGTGTCAATACTCTGATTTTGGGAAAAAAAAAAAAAAATCCAAAATCAGACAGAGTGTTGAGACCAGAGAGGCTAAGACCGCATTGACTCAGTGCGGTATTCAGCCTCTCTGGTGTCAAGTCTGATTTTGGGAAAAAAAAAAAAAATCCAAAATCAGACAGAGTGTTGAGACCAGAGAGGCTAAGACCGCATTGGCTCAGTGTGCTATACAGCCGCTCTGGTGTCAATACTCTGTCTGATTTTGGGAGATTTTTTTTATTTTTTCCAAAATCAGACAGAGTGTTGAGACCAGAGAGGCTAAGACCGCATTGACTCAGTGCGGTATTCAGCCTCTCTGGTGTCAATCCTCTGTCTGATTTTGGAAGAAAGAAAAAAAATCCAAAATCAGACAGTGTTGAGACCAGAGAGGCATTGACTCAGTGCGGTATTCAGCCTCTCTGGTGTCAATACTCTGTCTGATTTGGGGAGATTTTTTTTTTTTTTTCCAAAATCAGACAGAGTGTTGAGACCAGAGAGGCTAAGACCGCATTGACTCAGTGCAGTATTCAGCCTCTCTGGTGTCAAGACTGATTTTGGGAAGAAAAAAAAAAATCAAAAATCAGACAGAGTGTTGAGACCAGAGAGCCTAAGACCGCATTGACTCAGTGCGGTATTCAGCCTCTCTGGTGTCAATACTCTGATTTTGGGAAAAAAAAAAAAAAATCCAAAATGAGACAGAGTGTTGAGACCAGAGAGGCTAAAACCGCATTGACTCAGTGTGCTATACAGCCTCTCTGGTGTCAATACTCAGTCTGATTTTGGGGGGAAAAAAAAAATCCAAAATCAGACAGAGTGTTGAGACCAGAAAGGCTAAGACCGCATTGACTCAGTGCGGTATTCAGCCTCTCTGGTGTCAAGTCTGATTTTGGGAAAAAAAAAAAATCCAAAATCAGACAGTGTTGAGACCAGAGAGGCTAAGACCGCATTGACTCAGTGCGGTATTCAGCCTCTCTGGTGTCAATACTCTGATTTTGGGAAAAAAAAAAAAAAAATCCAAAATCAGACAGAGTGTTGACACCAGAGAGGCTAAAACTGCATTGAATCAGTGTGCTATACAGCCTCTCTGGTGTCAAGTCTGATTTTGGGAGAAAAAAAAAATCCAAAATCAGACAGAGTGTTGAGACCAGAGAGGCTAAGACCGCATTGACTCAGTGCGGTATTCAGCCTCTCTGGTGTCAATACTCTGATTTTGGGAAAGAAAAAAAAAATCCAAAATCAGACAGATTGTTGAGACCAGAGAGCCTAAGACCGCATTGACTCAGTGCGGTATTCAGCCTCTCTGGTGTCAATACTCTGATTTTGGGGGAAAAAAAAAAATCCAAAATCAGACAGAGTGTTGACACCAGAGAGGCTAAAACTGCATTGAATCAGTGTGCTATACAGCCTCTCTGGTGTCAATACTCTGTCTGATTTTGGGGAAAAAAAAATCCAAAATCAGACAGAGTGTTGAGACCAGAGAGGCTAAGACCGCATTGACTCAGTGCGGTATTCAGCCTCTCTGGTGTCAAGTCTGATTTTGGGAAGAAAAAAAAAAAATCCAAAATCAGACAGAGTGTTGAGACCAGAGAGGCTAAGACCGCATTGACTCAGTGCGGTATTCAGCCTCTCTGGTGTCAAGTCTGATTTTGGGAAGAAAAAAAAAAAATCCAAAATCAGACAGAGTGTTGAGACCAGAAAGGCTAAGACCGCATTGACTCAGTGCGGTATTCAGCCTCTCTGGTGTCAAGTCTGATTTTGGGAAAAAAAAAAAAAATCCAAAATCAGACAGTGTTGAGACCAGAGAGGCTAAGACCGCATTGACTCAGTGCGGTATTCAGCCTCTCTGGTGTCAATACTCTGATTTTGGGAAAAAAAAAAAAAAATCCAAAATCAGACAGAGTGTTGACACCAGAGAGGCTAAAACTGCATTGAATCAGTGTGCTATACAGCCTCTCTGGTGTCAAGTCTGATTTTGGGAGAAAAAAAAAATCCAAAATCAGACAGAGTGTTGAGACCAGAGAGGCTAAGACCGCATTGACTCAGTGCGGTATTCAGCCTCTCTGGTGTCAATACTCTGATTTTGGGAAAGAAAAAAAAAATCCAAAATCAGACAGATTGTTGAGACCAGAGAGCCTAAGACCGCATTGACTCAGTGCGGTATTCAGCCTCTCTGGTGTCAATACTCTGATTTTGGGGGAAAAAAAAAAAAATCCAAAATCAGACAGAGTGTTGACACCAGAGAGGCTAAAACTGCATTGAATCAGTGTGCTATACAGCCTCTCTGGTGTCAATACTCTGTCTGATTTTGGGGAAAAAAAAATCCAAAATCAGACAGAGTGTTGAGACCAGAGAGGCTAAGACCGCATTGACTCAGTGCGGTATTCAGCCTCTCTGGTGTCAAGTCTGATTTTGGGAAGAAAAAAAAAAAATCCAAAATCAGACAGAGTGTTGAGACCAGAGAGGCTAAGACCGCATTGACTCAGTGTGCTATACAGCCTCTCTGGTGTCAATACTCTGTCTGATTTTGGGAGATTTTTTTTATTTTTTCCAAAATCAGACAGAGTGTTGAGACCAGAGAGGCTAAGACCGCATTGACTCAGTGCGGTATTCAGCCTCTCTGGTGTCAATCCTCTGTCTGATTTTGGAAGAAAGAAAAAAAATCTAAAATCAGACAGTGTTGAGACCAGAGAGGCATTGACTCAGTGCGGTATTCAGCCTCTCTGGTGTCAATACTCTGTCTGATTTCGGGAGATTTTTTTTTTTTTTCCAAAATCAGACAGAGTGTTGAGACCAGAGAGGCTAAGACCGCATTGACTCAGTGCAGTATTCAGCCTCTCTGGTGTCAAGACTGATTTTGGGAGAAAAAAAAAATCAAAAATCAGACAGAGTGTTGAGACCAGAGAGCCTAAGACCGCATTGACTCAGTGCGGTATTCAGCCTCTCTGGTGTCAATACTCTGATTTTGGGAAAGAAAAAAAAAATCCAAAATCAGACAGATTGTTGAGACCAGAGAGCCTAAGACCGCATTGACTCAGTGCGGTATTCAGCCTCTCTGGTGTCAATACTCTGATTTTGGGGAAAAAAAAAAAATCCAAAATCAGACAGAGTGTTGACACCAGAGAGGCTAAAACTGCATTGAATCAGTGTGCTATACAGCCTCTCTGGTGTCAATACTCTGTCTGATTTTGGGGGAAAAAAAATCCAAAATCAGACAGAGTGTTGAGACCAGAGAGGCTAAGACCGCATTGACTCAGTGCGGTATTCAGCCTCTCTGGTGTCAAGTCTGATTTTGGGAAGAAAAAAAAAAAATCCAAAATCAGACAGAGTGTTGAGACCAGAGAGGCTAAGACCGCATTGACTCAGTGCGGTATTCAGCCTCTCTGGTGTCAAGTCTGATTTTGGGAAGAAAAAAAAAAAATCCAAAATCAGACAGAGTGTTGAGACCAGAAAGGCTAAGACCGCATTGACTCAGTGCGGTATTCAGCCTCTCTGGTGTCAAGTCTGATTTTGGGAAAAAAAAAAAAATCCAAAATCAGACAGTGTTGAGACCAGAGAGGCTAAGACCGCATTGACTCAGTGCGGTATTCAGCCTCTCTGGTGTCAATACTCTGATTTTGGGGAAAAAAAAAAAAAAATCCAAAATCAGACAGAGTGTTGACACCAGAGAGGCTAAAACTGCATTGAATCAGTGTGCTATACAGCCTCTCTGGTGTCAAGTCTGATTTTGGGAGAAAAAAAAAATCCAAAATCAGACAGAGTGTTGAGACCAGAGAGGCTAAGACCGCATTGACTCAGTGCGGTATTCAGCCTCTCTGGTGTCAATACTCTGATTTTGGGAAAGAAAAAAAAAATCCAAAATCAGACAGATTGTTGAGACCAGAGAGCCTAAGACCGCATTGACTCAGTGCGGTATTCAGCCTCTCTGGTGTCAATACTCTGATTTTGGGAAAAAAAAAAAAAAATCCAAAATCAGACAGAGTGTTGAGACCAGAGAGGCTAAGACCGCATTGACTCAGTGCGGTATTCAGCCTCTCTGGTGTCAAGTCTGATTTTGGGAAAAAAAAAAAAAATCCAAAATCAGACAGAGTGTTGAGACCAGAGAGGCTAAGACCGCATTGGCTCAGTGTGCTATACAGCCGCTCTGGTGTCAATACTCTGTCTGATTTTGGGAGATTTTTTTTATTTTTTCCAAAATCAGACAGAGTGTTGAGACCAGAGAGGCTAAGACCGCATTGACTCAGTGCGGTATTCAGCCTCTCTGGTGTCAATCCTCTGTCTGATTTTGGAAGAAAGAAAAAAAATCCAAAATCAGACAGTGTTGAGACCAGAGAGGCATTGACTCAGTGCGGTATTCAGCCTCTCTGGTGTCAATACTCTGTCTGATTTGGGGAGATTTTTTTTTTTTTTTCCAAAATCAGACAGAGTGTTGAGACCAGAGAGGCTAAGACCGCATTGACTCAGTGCAGTATTCAGCCTCTCTGGTGTCAAGACTGATTTTGGGAAGAAAAAAAAAAATCAAAAATCAGACAGAGTGTTGAGACCAGAGAGCCTAAGACCGCATTGACTCAGTGCGGTATTCAGCCTCTCTGGTGTCAATACTCTGATTTTGGGAAAAAAAAAAAAAAATCCAAAATGAGACAGAGTGTTGAGACCAGAGAGGCTAAAACCGCATTGACTCAGTGTGCTATACAGCCTCTCTGGTGTCAATACTCAGTCTGATTTTGGGGGGAAAAAAAAAATCCAAAATCAGACAGAGTGTTGAGACCAGAAAGGCTAAGACCGCATTGACTCAGTGCGGTATTCAGCCTCTCTGGTGTCAAGTCTGATTTTGGGAAAAAAAAAAAAATCCAAAATCAGACAGTGTTGAGACCAGAGAGGCTAAGACCGCATTGACTCAGTGCGGTATTCAGCCTCTCTGGTGTCAATACTCTGATTTTGGGAAAAAAAAAAAAAAAATCCAAAATCAGACAGAGTGTTGACACCAGAGAGGCTAAAACTGCATTGAATCAGTGTGCTATACAGCCTCTCTGGTGTCAAGTCTGATTTTGGGAGAAAAAAAAAATCCAAAATCAGACAGAGTGTTGAGACCAGAGAGGCTAAGACCGCATTGACTCAGTGCGGTATTCAGCCTCTCTGGTGTCAATACTCTGATTTTGGGAAAGAAAAAAAAAATCCAAAATCAGACAGATTGTTGAGACCAGAGAGCCTAAGACCGCATTGACTCAGTGCGGTATTCAGCCTCTCTGGTGTCAATACTCTGATTTTGGGGGAAAAAAAAAAATCCAAAATCAGACAGAGTGTTGACACCAGAGAGGCTAAAACTGCATTGAATCAGTGTGCTATACAGCCTCTCTGGTGTCAATACTCTGTCTGATTTTGGGGAAAAAAAAATCCAAAATCAGACAGAGTGTTGAGACCAGAGAGGCTAAGACCGCATTGACTCAGTGCGGTATTCAGCCTCTCTGGTGTCAAGTCTGATTTTGGGAAGAAAAAAAAAAAATCCAAAATCAGACAGAGTGTTGAGACCAGAGAGGCTAAGACCGCATTGACTCAGTGCGGTATTCAGCCTCTCTGGTGTCAAGTCTGATTTTGGGAAGAAAAAAAAAAAATCCAAAATCAGACAGAGTGTTGAGACCAGAAAGGCTAAGACCGCATTGACTCAGTGCGGTATTCAGCCTCTCTGGTGTCAAGTCTGATTTTGGGAAGAAAAAAAAAATCCAAAATCAGACAGTGTTGAGACCAGAGAGGCTAAGACCGCATTGACTCAGTGCGGTATTCAGCCTCTCTGGTGTCAATACTCTGATTTTGGGAAAAAAAAAAAAAAATCCAAAATCAGACAGAGTGTTGACACCAGAGAGGCTAAAACTGCATTGAATCAGTGTGCTATACAGCCTCTCTGGTGTCAAGTCTGATTTTGGGAGAAAAAAAAAATCCAAAATCAGACAGAGTGTTGAGACCAGAGAGGCTAAGACCGCATTGACTCAGTGCGGTATTCAGCCTCTCTGGTGTCAATACTCTGATTTTGGGAAAGAAAAAAAAAATCCAAAATCAGACAGATTGTTGAGACCAGAGAGCCTAAGACCGCATTGACTCAGTGCGGTATTCAGCCTCTCTGGTGTCAATACTCTGATTTTGGGGGAAAAAAAAAAAAATCCAAAATCAGACAGAGTGTTGACACCAGAGAGGCTAAAACTGCATTGAATCAGTGTGCTATACAGCCTCTCTGGTGTCAATACTCTGTCTGATTTTGGGGAAAAAAAAATCCAAAATCAGACAGAGTGTTGAGACCAGAGAGGCTAAGACCGCATTGACTCAGTGCGGTATTCAGCCTCTCTGGTGTCAAGTCTGATTTTGGGAAGAAAAAAAAAAAATCCAAAATCAGACAGAGTGTTGAGACCAGAGAGGCTAAGACCGCATTGACTCAGTGTGCTATACAGCCTCTCTGGTGTCAATACTCTGTCTGATTTTGGGAGATTTTTTTTATTTTTTCCAAAATCAGACAGAGTGTTGAGACCAGAGAGGCTAAGACCGCATTGACTCAGTGCGGTATTCAGCCTCTCTGGTGTCAATCCTCTGTCTGATTTTGGAAGAAAGAAAAAAAATCTAAAATCAGACAGTGTTGAGACCAGAGAGGCATTGACTCAGTGCGGTATTCAGCCTCTCTGGTGTCAATACTCTGTCTGATTTCGGGAGATTTTTTTTTTTTTTCCAAAATCAGACAGAGTGTTGAGACCAGAGAGGCTAAGACCGCATTGACTCAGTGCAGTATTCAGCCTCTCTGGTGTCAAGACTGATTTTGGGAGAAAAAAAAAATCAAAAATCAGACAGAGTGTTGAGACCAGAGAGCCTAAGACCGCATTGACTCAGTGCGGTATTCAGCCTCTCTGGTGTCAATACTCTGATTTTGGGAAAGAAAAAAAAAATCCAAAATCAGACAGATTGTTGAGACCAGAGAGCCTAAGACCGCATTGACTCAGTGCGGTATTCAGCCTCTCTGGTGTCAATACTCTGATTTTGGGGAAAAAAAAAAAATCCAAAATCAGACAGAGTGTTGACACCAGAGAGGCTAAAACTGCATTGAATCAGTGTGCTATACAGCCTCTCTGGTGTCAATACTCTGTCTGATTTTGGGGGAAAAAAAATCCAAAATCAGACAGAGTGTTGAGACCAGAGAGGCTAAGACCGCATTGACTCAGTGCGGTATTCAGCCTCTCTGGTGTCAAGTCTGATTTTGGGAAGAAAAAAAAAAAATCCAAAATCAGACAGAGTGTTGAGACCAGAGAGGCTAAGACCGCATTGACTCAGTGCGGTATTCAGCCTCTCTGGTGTCAAGTCTGATTTTGGGAAGAAAAAAAAAAAATCCAAAATCAGACAGAGTGTTGAGACCAGAAAGGCTAAGACCGCATTGACTCAGTGCGGTATTCAGCCTCTCTGGTGTCAAGTCTGATTTTGGGAAAAAAAAAAAAATCCAAAATCAGACAGTGTTGAGACCAGAGAGGCTAAGACCGCATTGACTCAGTGCGGTATTCAGCCTCTCTGGTGTCAATACTCTGATTTTGGGGAAAAAAAAAAAAAAATCCAAAATCAGACAGAGTGTTGACACCAGAGAGGCTAAAACTGCATTGAATCAGTGTGCTATACAGCCTCTCTGGTGTCAAGTCTGATTTTGGGAGAAAAAAAAAATCCAAAATCAGACAGAGTGTTGAGACCAGAGAGGCTAAGACCGCATTGACTCAGTGCGGTATTCAGCCTCTCTGGTGTCAATACTCTGATTTTGGGAAAGAAAAAAAAAATCCAAAATCAGACAGATTGTTGAGACCAGAGAGCCTAAGACCGCATTGACTCAGTGCGGTATTCAGCCTCTCTGGTGTCAATACTCTGATTTTGGGAAAAAAAAAAAAAAATCCAAAATCAGACAGAGTGTTGAGACCAGAGAGGCTAAGACCGCATTGACTCAGTGCGGTATTCAGCCTCTCTGGTGTCAAGTCTGATTTTGGGAAAAAAAAAAAAAATCCAAAATCAGACAGAGTGTTGAGACCAGAGAGGCTAAGACCGCATTGGCTCAGTGTGCTATACAGCCGCTCTGGTGTCAATACTCTGTCTGATTTTGGGAGATTTTTTTTATTTTTTCCAAAATCAGACAGAGTGTTGAGACCAGAGAGGCTAAGACCGCATTGACTCAGTGCGGTATTCAGCCTCTCTGGTGTCAATCCTCTGTCTGATTTTGGAAGAAAGAAAAAAAATCCAAAATCAGACAGTGTTGAGACCAGAGAGGCATTGACTCAGTGCGGTATTCAGCCTCTCTGGTGTCAATACTCTGTCTGATTTGGGGAGATTTTTTTTTTTTTTTCCAAAATCAGACAGAGTGTTGAGACCAGAGAGGCTAAGACCGCATTGACTCAGTGCAGTATTCAGCCTCTCTGGTGTCAAGACTGATTTTGGGAAGAAAAAAAAAAATCAAAAATCAGACAGAGTGTTGAGACCAGAGAGCCTAAGACCGCATTGACTCAGTGCGGTATTCAGCCTCTCTGGTGTCAATACTCTGATTTTGGGAAAAAAAAAAAAAAATCCAAAATGAGACAGAGTGTTGAGACCAGAGAGGCTAAAACCGCATTGACTCAGTGTGCTATACAGCCTCTCTGGTGTCAATACTCAGTCTGATTTTGGGGGGAAAAAAAAAATCCAAAATCAGACAGAGTGTTGAGACCAGAAAGGCTAAGACCGCATTGACTCAGTGCGGTATTCAGCCTCTCTGGTGTCAAGTCTGATTTTGGGAAAAAAAAAAAAATCCAAAATCAGACAGTGTTGAGACCAGAGAGGCTAAGACCGCATTGACTCAGTGCGGTATTCAGCCTCTCTGGTGTCAATACTCTGATTTTGGGAAAAAAAAAAAAAAAATCCAAAATCAGACAGAGTGTTGACACCAGAGAGGCTAAAACTGCATTGAATCAGTGTGCTATACAGCCTCTCTGGTGTCAAGTCTGATTTTGGGAGAAAAAAAAAATCCAAAATCAGACAGAGTGTTGAGACCAGAGAGGCTAAGACCGCATTGACTCAGTGCGGTATTCAGCCTCTCTGGTGTCAATACTCTGATTTTGGGAAAGAAAAAAAAAATCCAAAATCAGACAGATTGTTGAGACCAGAGAGCCTAAGACCGCATTGACTCAGTGCGGTATTCAGCCTCTCTGGTGTCAATACTCTGATTTTGGGGGAAAAAAAAAAATCCAAAATCAGACAGAGTGTTGACACCAGAGAGGCTAAAACTGCATTGAATCAGTGTGCTATACAGCCTCTCTGGTGTCAATACTCTGTCTGATTTTGGGGAAAAAAAAATCCAAAATCAGACAGAGTGTTGAGACCAGAGAGGCTAAGACCGCATTGACTCAGTGCGGTATTCAGCCTCTCTGGTGTCAAGTCTGATTTTGGGAAGAAAAAAAAAAAATCCAAAATCAGACAGAGTGTTGAGACCAGAGAGGCTAAGACCGCATTGACTCAGTGCGGTATTCAGCCTCTCTGGTGTCAAGTCTGATTTTGGGAAGAAAAAAAAAAAATCCAAAATCAGACAGAGTGTTGAGACCAGAAAGGCTAAGACCGCATTGACTCAGTGCGGTATTCAGCCTCTCTGGTGTCAAGTCTGATTTTGGGAAGAAAAAAAAAATCCAAAATCAGACAGTGTTGAGACCAGAGAGGCTAAGACCGCATTGACTCAGTGCGGTATTCAGCCTCTCTGGTGTCAATACTCTGATTTTGGGAAAAAAAAAAAAAAATCCAAAATCAGACAGAGTGTTGACACCAGAGAGGCTAAAACTGCATTGAATCAGTGTGCTATACAGCCTCTCTGGTGTCAAGTCTGATTTTGGGAGAAAAAAAAAATCCAAAATCAGACAGAGTGTTGAGACCAGAGAGGCTAAGACCGCATTGACTCAGTGCGGTATTCAGCCTCTCTGGTGTCAATACTCTGATTTTGGGAAAGAAAAAAAAAATCCAAAATCAGACAGATTGTTGAGACCAGAGAGCCTAAGACCGCATTGACTCAGTGCGGTATTCAGCCTCTCTGGTGTCAATACTCTGATTTTGGGGGAAAAAAAAAAAAATCCAAAATCAGACAGAGTGTTGACACCAGAGAGGCTAAAACTGCATTGAATCAGTGTGCTATACAGCCTCTCTGGTGTCAATACTCTGTCTGATTTTGGGGAAAAAAAAATCCAAAATCAGACAGAGTGTTGAGACCAGAGAGGCTAAGACCGCATTGACTCAGTGCGGTATTCAGCCTCTCTGGTGTCAAGTCTGATTTTGGGAAGAAAAAAAAAAAATCCAAAATCAGACAGAGTGTTGAGACCAGAGAGGCTAAGACCGCATTGACTCAGTGTGCTATACAGCCTCTCTGGTGTCAATACTCTGTCTGATTTTGGGAGATTTTTTTTATTTTTTCCAAAATCAGACAGAGTGTTGAGACCAGAGAGGCTAAGACCGCATTGACTCAGTGCGGTATTCAGCCTCTCTGGTGTCAATCCTCTGTCTGATTTTGGAAGAAAGAAAAAAAATCTAAAATCAGACAGTGTTGAGACCAGAGAGGCATTGACTCAGTGCGGTATTCAGCCTCTCTGGTGTCAATACTCTGTCTGATTTCGGGAGATTTTTTTTTTTTTTCCAAAATCAGACAGAGTGTTGAGACCAGAGAGGCTAAGACCGCATTGACTCAGTGCAGTATTCAGCCTCTCTGGTGTCAAGACTGATTTTGGGAGAAAAAAAAAATCAAAAATCAGACAGAGTGTTGAGACCAGAGAGCCTAAGACCGCATTGACTCAGTGCGGTATTCAGCCTCTCTGGTGTCAATACTCTGATTTTGGGAAAAAAAAAAAAATCCAAAATGAGACAAAGTGTTGAGACCAGAGAGGCTAAAACCGCATTGACTCAGTGTGCTATACAGCCTCTCTGGTGTCAATACTCTGTCTGATTTTGGGGGGAAAAAAAAAAATCCAAAATCAGACAGAGTGTTGAGACCAGAGAGGCTAAGACCGCATTGACTCAGTGCGGTATTCAGCCTCTCTGGTGTCAAGTCTGATTTTGGGGAAAAAAAAAAAAATCCAAAATCAGACAGTGTTGAGACCAGAGAGGCTAAGACCGCATTGACTCAGTGCGGTATTCAGCCTCTCTGGTGTCAATACTCTGATTTTGGGAAAAAAAAAAAAAAAATCCAAAATCAGACAGAGTGTTGAGACCAGAGAGGCTAAGACCGCATTGACTCAGTGCGGTATTCAGCCTCTCTGGTGTCAAGTCTGATTTTGGGAAGAAAAAAAAAAAATCCAAAATCAGACAGAGTGTTGAGACCAGAAAGGCTAAGACCGCATTGACTCAGTGCGGTATTCAGCCTCTCTGGTGTCAAGTCTGATTTTGGGAAAAAAAAAAAAATCCAAAATCAGACAGTGTTGAGACCAGAGAGGCTAAGACCGCATTGACTCAGTGCGGTATTCAGCCTCTCTGGTGTCAATACTCTGATTTTGGGAAAAAAAAAAAAAAAATCCAAAATCAGACAGAGTGTTGAGACCAGAGAGCCTAAGACCGCATTGACTCAGTGTGCTATACAGCCTCTCTGGTGTCAATACTCTGATTTTGGGAGATTTTTTTTATTTTTTCCAAAATCAGACAGAGTGTTGAGACCAGAGAGGCTAAGACCGCATTGACTCAGTGCGGTATTCAGCCTCTCTGGTGTCAATCCTCTGTCTGATTTTGGAAGAAAGAAAAACAATCTAAAATCAGACAGTGTTGAGACCAGAGAGGCATTGACTCAGTGCGGTATTCAGCCTCTCTGGTGTCAATACTCTGTCTGATTTGGGGATTTTTTTTTTTTTTTCCAAAATCAGACAGAGTGTTGAGACCAGAGAGGCTAAGACCGCATTGACTCAGTGCAGTATTCAGCCTCTCTGGTGTCAAGACTGATTTTGGGGGAAAAAAAAATCAAAAATCAGACAGAGTGTTGAGACCAGAGAGCCTAAGACCGCATTGACTCAGTGCGGTATTCAGCCTCTCTGGTGTCAATACTCTGATTTTGGGAAAAAAAAAAAAAAATCCAAAATGAGACAGAGTGTTGAGACCAGAGAGGCTAAAACCGCATTGACTCAGTGTGCTATACAGCCTCTCTGGTGTCAATACTCTGTCTGATTTTGGGGGGGGGGGGGGGGGGAAATCCAAAATTAGACAGAGTGTTGAGACCAGAGAGGCTAAGACCGCATTGACTCAGTGCGGTATTCAGCCTCTCTGGTGTCAAGTCTGATTTTGGGAAAGAAAAAAAAAATCCAAAATCAGACAGAGTGTTGAGACCAGAGAGGCTAAGACCGCATTGACTCAGTGCGGTATTCAGCCTCTCTGGTGTCAAGTCTGATTTTGGAAAAAAAAAAAAAAATCCAAAATCAGACAGAGTGCTGAGACCAGAGAGGCTAAGACCGCATTGACTCAGTGCGGTATTCAGCCTCTCTGGTGTCAAGTCTGATTTTGGAAAAAAAAAAAAAAAATCCAAAATCAGACAGAGTGTTGACACCAGAGAGGCTAAGACCGCATTGACTCAGTGAGGTATTCAGCCTCTCTGGTGTCAAGTCTGATTTTGGGAAAAAAAAATCCAAAATCCAAAATCAGACAGAGTGTTGAGACCAGAGATGCTAAGACCGCATTGACTCAGTGCGGTATTCAGCCTCTCTGGTGTCAAGTCTGATTTTGGAAAAAAAAAAAAAAAATCCAAAATCAGACAGAGTGTTGACACCAGAGAGGCTAAGACCGCATTGACTCAGTGCGGTATTCAGCCTCTCTGGTGTCAAGTCTGATTTTGGAAAAAAAAAAAAAAAAAAAATCCAAAATCAGACAGAGTGTTGAGACCAGAGAGGCTAAGACCGCATTGACTCAGTGCGGTATTCAGCCTCTCTGGTGTCAATACTCTGATTTTGGGGGAAAAAAAAAAATCCAAAATCAGACAGAGTGTTGACACCAGAGAGGCTAAAACTGCATTGAATCAGTGTGCTATACAGCCTCTCTGGTGTCAATACTCTGTCTGATTTTGGGGAAAAAAAAATCCAAAATCAGACAGAGTGTTGAGACCAGAGAGGCTAAGACCGCATTGACTCAGTGCGGTATTCAGCCTCTCTGGTGTCAAGTCTGATTTTGGGAAGAAAAAAAAAAAATCCAAAATCAGACAGAGTGTTGAGACCAGAGAGGCTAAGACCGCATTGACTCAGTGCGGTATTCAGCCTCTCTGGTGTCAAGTCTGATTTTGGGAAGAAAAAAAAAAAATCCAAAATCAGACAGAGTGTTGAGACCAGAAAGGCTAAGACCGCATTGACTCAGTGCGGTATTCAGCCTCTCTGGTGTCAAGTCTGATTTTGGGAAAAAAAAAAAAATCCAAAATCAGACAGTGTTGAGACCAGAGAGGCTAAGACCGCATTGACTCAGTGCGGTATTCAGCCTCTCTGGTGTCAATACTCTGATTTTGGGAAAAAAAAAAAAAAATCCAAAATCAGACAGAGTGTTGACACCAGAGAGGCTAAAACTGCATTGAATCAGTGTGCTATACAGCCTCTCTGGTGTCAAGTCTGATTTTGGGAGAAAAAAAAAATCCAAAATCAGACAGAGTGTTGAGACCAGAGAGGCTAAGACCGCATTGACTCAGTGCGGTATTCAGCCTCTCTGGTGTCAATACTCTGATTTTGGGAAAGAAAAAAAAAATCCAAAATCAGACAGATTGTTGAGACCAGAGAGCCTAAGACCGCATTGACTCAGTGCGGTATTCAGCCTCTCTGGTGTCAATACTCTGATTTTGGGGGAAAAAAAAAAAAATCCAAAATCAGACAGAGTGTTGACACCAGAGAGGCTAAAACTGCATTGAATCAGTGTGCTATACAGCCTCTCTGGTGTCAATACTCTGTCTGATTTTGGGGAAAAAAAAATCCAAAATCAGACAGAGTGTTGAGACCAGAGAGGCTAAGACCGCATTGACTCAGTGCGGTATTCAGCCTCTCTGGTGTCAAGTCTGATTTTGGGAAGAAAAAAAAAAAATCCAAAATCAGACAGAGTGTTGAGACCAGAGAGGCTAAGACCGCATTGACTCAGTGTGCTATACAGCCTCTCTGGTGTCAATACTCTGTCTGATTTTGGGAGATTTTTTTTATTTTTTCCAAAATCAGACAGAGTGTTGAGACCAGAGAGGCTAAGACCGCATTGACTCAGTGCGGTATTCAGCCTCTCTGGTGTCAATCCTCTGTCTGATTTTGGAAGAAAGAAAAAAAATCTAAAATCAGACAGTGTTGAGACCAGAGAGGCATTGACTCAGTGCGGTATTCAGCCTCTCTGGTGTCAATACTCTGTCTGATTTCGGGAGATTTTTTTTTTTTTTCCAAAATCAGACAGAGTGTTGAGACCAGAGAGGCTAAGACCGCATTGACTCAGTGCAGTATTCAGCCTCTCTGGTGTCAAGACTGATTTTGGGAGAAAAAAAAAATCAAAAATCAGACAGAGTGTTGAGACCAGAGAGCCTAAGACCGCATTGACTCAGTGCGGTATTCAGCCTCTCTGGTGTCAATACTCTGATTTTGGGAAAAAAAAAAAAAATCCAAAATGAGACAAAGTGTTGAGACCAGAGAGGCTAAAACCGCATTGACTCAGTGTGCTATACAGCCTCTCTGGTGTCAATACTCTGTCTGATTTTGGGGGGAAAAAAAAAAATCCAAAATCAGACAGAGTGTTGAGACCAGAGAGGCTAAGACCGCATTGACTCAGTGCGGTATTCAGCCTCTCTGGTGTCAAGTCTGATTTTGGGGAAAAAAAAAAAATCCAAAATCAGACAGTGTTGAGACCAGAGAGGCTAAGACCGCATTGACTCAGTGCGGTATTCAGCCTCTCTGGTGTCAATACTCTGATTTTGGGAAAAAAAAAAAAAAAAATCCAAAATCAGACAGAGTGTTGAGACCAGAGAGGCTAAGACCGCATTGACTCAGTGCGGTATTCAGCCTCTCTGGTGTCAAGTCTGATTTTGGGAAGAAAAAAAAAAAATCCAAAATCAGACAGAGTGTTGAGACCAGAAAGGCTAAGACCGCATTGACTCAGTGCGGTATTCAGCCTCTCTGGTGTCAAGTCTGATTTTGGGAAAAAAAAAAAAATCCAAAATCAGACAGTGTTGAGACCAGAGAGGCTAAGACCGCATTGACTCAGTGCGGTATTCAGCCTCTCTGGTGTCAATACTCTGATTTTGGGAAAAAAAAAAAAAAAATCCAAAATCAGACAGAGTGTTGACACCAGAGAGGCTAAAACTGCATTGAATCAGTGTGCTATACAGCCTCTCTGGTGTCAAGTCTGATTTTGGGAGAAAAAAAAAATCCAAAATCAGACAGAGTGTTGAGACCAGAGAGGCTAAGACCGCATTGACTCAGTGCGGTATTCAGCCTCTCTGGTGTCAATACTCTGATTTTGGGAAAGAAAAAAAAAATCCAAAATCAGACAGATTGTTGAGACCAGAGAGCCTAAGACCGCATTGACTCAGTGCGGTATTCAGCCTCTCTGGTGTCAATACTCTGATTTTGGGGAAAAAAAAAAAAAATCCAAAATCAGACAGAGTGTTGACACCAGAGAGGCTAAAACTGCATTGAATCAGTGTGCTATACAGCCTCTCTGGTGTCAATACTCTGTCTGATTTTGGGGGAAAAAAAATCCAAAATCAGACAGAGTGTTGAGACCAGAGAGGCTAAGACCGCATTGACTCAGTGCGGTATTCAGCCTCTCTGGTGTCAAGTCTGATTTTGGGAAGAAAAAAAAAAAATCCAAAATCAGACAGAGTGTTGAGACCAGAGAGGCTAAGACCGCATTGACTCAGTGTGCTATACAGCCTCTCTGGTGTCAATACTCTGTCTGATTTTGGGAGATTTTTTTTATTTTTTCCAAAATCAGACAGAGTGTTGAGACCAGAGAGGCTAAGACCGCATTGACTCAGTGCGGTATTCAGCCTCTCTGGTGTCAATCCTCTGTCTGATTTTGGAAGAAAGAAAAAAAATCTAAAATCAGACAGTGTTGAGACCAGAGAGGCATTGACTCAGTGCGGTATTCAGCCTCTCTGGTGTCAATACTCTGTCTGATTTCGGGAGATTTTTTTTTTTTTTCCAAAATCAGACAGAGTGTTGAGACCAGAGAGGCTAAGACCGCATTGACTCAGTGCAGTATTCAGCCTCTCTGGTGTCAAGACTGATTTTGGGAAAAAAAAAAAATCAAAAATCAGACAGAGTGTTGAGACCAGAGAGCCTAAGACCGCATTGACTCAGTGCGGTATTCAGCCTCTCTGGTGTCAATACTCTGATTTTGGGAAAAAAAAAAAAAATCCAAAATGAGACAAAGTGTTGAGACCAGAGAGGCTAAAACCGCATTGACTCAGTGTGCTATACAGCCTCTCTGGTGTCAATACTCTGTCTGATTTTGGGGGGAAAAAAAAAATCCAAAATCAGACAGAGTGTTGAGACCAGAGAGGCTAAGACCGCATTGACTCAGTGCGGTATTCAGCCTCTCTGGTGTCAAGTCTGATTTTGGGAAAAAAAAAAAAAAACCAAAATCAGACAGTGTTGAGACCAGAGAGGCTAAGACCGCATTGACTCAGTGCGGTATTCAGCCTCTCTGGTGTCAATACTCTGATTTTGGGAAAAAAAAAAAAAAAATCCAAAATCAGACAGAGTGTTGACACCAGAGAGGCTAAAACTGCATTGAATCAGTGTGCTATACAGCCTCTCTGGTGTCAAGTCTGATTTTGGGAAAAAAAAAAACCAAAATCAGACAGAGTGTTGAGACCAGAGAGGCTAAGACCGCATTGACTCAGTGCGGTATTCAGCCTCTCTGGTGTCAATACTCTGATTTTGGGAAAGAAAAAAAAAATCCAAAATCAGACAGATTGTTGAGACCAGAGAGCCTAAGACCACATTGACTCAGTGCGGTATTCAGCCTCTCTGGTGTCAATACTCTGATTTTGGGGGAAAAAAAAAAAAAAATCCAAAATCAGACAGAGTGTTGACACCAGAGAGGCTAAAACTGCATTGAATCAGTGTGCTATACAGCCTCTCTGGTGTCAATACTCTGTCTGATTTTGGGGAAAAAAAAATCCAAAATCAGACAGAGTGTTGAGACCAGAGAGGCTAAGACCGCATTGACTCAGTGCGGTATTCAGCCTCTCTGGTGTCAAGTCTGATTTTGGGAAGAAAAAAAAAAAATCCAAAATCAGACAGAGTGTTGAGACCAGAGAGGCTAAGACCACATTGACTCAGTGTGCTATACAGCCTCTCTGGTGTCAATACTCTGTCTGATTTTGGGAGATTTTTTTTATTTTTTCCAAAATCAGACAGAGTGTTGAGACCAGAGAGGCTAAGACCGCATTGACTCAGTGCGGTATTCAGCCTCTCTGGTGTCAATCCTCTGTCTGATTTTGGAAGAAAGAAAAAAAATCTAAAATCAGACAGTGTTGAGACCAGAGAGGCATTGACTCAGTGCGGTATTCAGCCTCTCTGGTGTCAATACTCTGTCTGATTTGGGGAGATTTTTTTTTTTTTTCCAAAATCAGACAGAGTGTTGAGACCAGAGAGGCTAAGACCGCATTGACTCAGTGCGGTATTCAGCCTCTCTGGTGTCAATACTCTGATTTTGGGAAAAAAAAAAAAAAATCCAAAATGAGACAGAGTGTTGAGACCAGAGAGGCTAAAACCGCATTGACTCAGTGTGCTATACAGCCTCTCTGGTGTCAATACTCTGTCTGATTTTGGGGAGAAAAAAAAAATCCAAAATCAGACAGAGTGTTGAGACCAGAGAGGCTAAGACCGCATTGACTCAGTGCGGTATTCAGCCTCTCTGGTGTCAAGTCTGATTTTGGGAGAAAAAAAAAATCCAAAATCAGACAGAGTGTTGAGACCAGAGAGGCTAAGACCGCATTGACTCAGTGCGGTATTCAGCCTCTCTGGTGTCAAGTCTGATTTTGGGGAAAAAAAAAAAAATCCAAAATCAGACAGAGTGTTGAGACCAGAGAGGCTAAGACCGCATTGACTCAGTGTGCTATACAGCCTCTCTGGTGTCAATACTCTGATTTTGGGAGATTTTTTTTATTTTTTCCAAAATCAGACAGAGTGTTGAGACCAGAGAGGCTAAGACCGCATTGACTCAGTGCGGTATTCAGCCTCTCTGGTGTCAATCCTCTGTCTGATTTTGGAAGAAAGAAAAACAATCTAAAATCAGACAGTGTTGAGACCAGAGAGGCATTGACTCAGTGCGGTATTCAGCCTCTCTGGTGTCAATACTCTGTCTGATTTGGGGATTTTTTTTTTTTTTTTCCAAAATCAGACAGAGTGTTGAGACCAGAGAGGCTAAGACCGCATTGACTCAGTGCAGTATTCAGCCTCTCTGGTGTCAAGACTGATTTTGGGGGAAAAAAAAATCAAAAATCAGACAGAGTGTTGAGACCAGAGAGCCTAAGACCGCATTGACTCAGTGCGGTATTCAGCCTCTCTGGTGTCAATACTCTGATTTTGGGAAAAAAAAAAAAAAATCCAAAATGAGACAGAGTGTTGAGACCAGAGAGGCTAAAACCGCATTGACTCAGTGTGCTATACAGCCTCTCTGGTGTCAATACTCTGTCTGATTTTGGGGGGGGGGGGGGGAAATCCAAAATTAGACAGAGTGTTGAGACCAGAGAGGCTAAGACCGCATTGACTCAGTGCGGTATTCAGCCTCTCTGGTGTCAAGTCTGATTTTGGGAAAGAAAAAAAAAATCCAAAATCAGACAGAGTGTTGAGACCAGAGAGGCTAAGACCGCATTGACTCAGTGCGGTATTCAGCCTCTCTGGTGTCAAGTCTGATTTTGGAAAAAAAAAAAAAATCCAAAATCAGACAGAGTGCTGAGACCAGAGAGGCTAAGACCGCATTGACTCAGTGCGGTATTCAGCCTCTCTGGTGTCAAGTCTGATTTTGGAAAAAAAAAAAAAAAATCCAAAATCAGACAGAGTGTTGACACCAGAGAGGCTAAGACCGCATTGACTCAGTGAGGTATTCAGCCTCTCTGGTGTCAAGTCTGATTTTGGGAAAAAAAAATCCAAAATCCAAAATCAGACAGAGTGTTGAGACCAGAGATGCTAAGACCGCATTGACTCAGTGCGGTATTCAGCCTCTCTGGTGTCAAGTCTGATTTTGGAAAAAAAAAAAAAAAATCCAAAATCAGACAGAGTGTTGACACCAGAGAGGCTAAGACCGCATTGACTCAGTGCGGTATTCAGCCTCTCTGGTGTCAAGTCTGATTTTGGAAAAAAAAAAAAAAAAAAAATCCAAAATCAGACAGAGTGTTGAGACCAGAGAGGCTAAGACCGCATTGACTCAGTGCGGTATTCAGCCTCTCTGGTGTCAAGTCTGATTTTGGAAAAAAAAAAAAAAATCCAAAATCAGACAGAGTGTTGACACCAGAGAGGCTAAGACCGCATTGACTTAGTGTGGTATTCAGCCTCTCTGGTGTCAAGTCTGATTTTGGAAAAAAAAAAAAATCCAAAATCAGACAGAGTGTTGACACCAGAGAGGCTAAGACCGCATTGACTCAGTGCGGTATTCAGCCTCTCTGGTGTCAAGTCTGATTTTGGAAAAAAAAAAAAAATCCAAAATCAGACAGAGTGTTGACACCAGAGAGGCTAAGACCGCATTGACTCAGTGCGGTATTCAGCCTCTCTGGTGTCAATCCTCTGTCTTATTTTGGAAGAAAGAAAAAAAATCCAAAATCAGACAGTGTTGAGACCAGAGAGGCATTGACTCAGTGCGGTATTCAGCCTCTCTGGTGTCAATACTCTGTCTGATTTTGGGAGATTTTTTTATTTTTTCCAAAATCAGACAGAGTGTTGAGACCAGAGAGGCTAAGACCGCATTGACTCAGTGCGGTATTCAGCCTCTCTGGTGTCAATCCTCTGTCTGATTTTGGAAGAAAGAAAAAAAATCCAAAATCAGACAGTGTTGAGACCAGAGAGGCATTGACTCAGTGCGGTATTCAGCCTCTCTGGTGTCAATACTCTGTCTAATTTGGGGAGATTTTTTTCATTTTTTCCAAAATCAGACAGAGTGTTGAGACCAGAGAGGCTAAGACCGCATTGACTCAGTGCGGTATTCAGCCTCTCTGGTGTCAATCCTCTGTCTGATTTTGGAAGAAAGAAAAAAAATCCAAAATCAGACAGTGTTGAGACCAGAGAGGCATTGACTCAGTGCGGTATTCAGCCTCTCTGGTGTCAATACTCTGTCTGATTTGGGGAGATTTTTTTTTTTTTTCCAAAATCAGACAGAGTGTTGAGACCAGAGAGGCTAAGACCGCATTGACTCAGTGCGGTATTCAGCCTCTCTGGTGTCAATACTCTGATTTTGGGGGGAAAAAAAAAAAATCCAAAATCAGACAGAGTGTTGAGACCAGAGAGGCTAAGACCGCATTGACTCAGTGCGGTATTCAGCCTCTCTGGTGTCAATACTCTGATTTTGGGGGGGGGGGGGGGGAAATCCAAAATCAGACAGAGTGTTGAGACCAGAGAGGCTAAGACCGCATTGACTCAGTGCGGTATTCAGCCTCTCTGGTGTCAATACTCTGATTTTGGGGGGGGGGGGGGAATCCAAAATCAGACAGAGTGTTGACACCAGAGAGGCTAAAACTGGATTGAATCAGTGTGCTATACAGCCTCTCTGGTGTCAATACTCTGTCTGATTTTGGGAAGAAAAAAAATCCAAAATCAGACAGAGTGTTGAGACCAGAGAGGCTAAGACCGCATTGACTCAGTGCGGTATTCAGCCTCTCTGGTGTCAAGTCTGATTTTGGGAAGAAAAAAAAATCCAAAATCAGACAGAGTGTTGAGACCAGAGAGGCTAAGACCGCATTGACTCAGTGCGGTATTCAGCCTCTCTGGTGTCAAGTCTGATTTTGGGAAAAAAAAAAAAAAAATCCAAAATCAGACAGAGTGTTGAGACCAGAGAGGCTAAGACCGCATTGACTCAGTGCGGTATTCAGCCTCTCTGGTGTCAATACTCTGATTTTGGGAAAAAAAAAAAAATCCAAAATGAGACAGAGTGTTGAGACCAGAGAGGCTAAAACCGCATTGACTCAGTGTGCTATACAGCCTCTCTGGTGTCAATACTCTGTCTGATTTTGGGGGAAAAAAAAAAATCCAAAATCAGACAGAGTGTTGAGACCAGAGAGGCTAAGACCGCATTGACTCAGTGCGGTATTCAGCCTCTCTGGTGTCAAGTCTGATTTTGGGAAAAAAAAAATCAAAAATCAGACAGAGTGTTGAGACCAGAGAGGCTAAGACCGCATTGACTCAGTGCGGTATTCAGCCTCTCTGGTGTCAAGTCTGATTTTGGGGAAAAAAAAAAAAATCCAAAATCAGACAGAGTGTTGAGACCAGAGAGGCTAAGACCGCATTGACTCAGTGCGGTATTCAGCCTCTCTGGTGTCAAGTCTGATTTTGGGGAAAAAAAAAAAAATCCAAAATCAGACAGAGTGTTGAGACCAGAGAGGCTAAGACCGCATTGACTCAGTGCGGTATTCAGCCTCTCTGGTGTCAAGTCTGATTTTGGGAAAAAAAAAAAAAAAATCCAAAATCAGACAGAGTGTTGAGACCAGAGAGGCTAAGACCGCATTGACTCAGTGCGGTATTCAGCCTCTCTGGTGTCAAGTCTGATTTTTGGAAAGAAAAAAAAATCCAAAATCAGACAGAGTGTTGAGACCAGAGAGGCTAAGACCGCATTGACTCAGTGCGGTATTCAGCCTCTCTGGTGTCAAGTCTGATTTTGGGAAAAAAAAAAAAAATCCAAAATCAGACAGAGTGTTGAGACCAGAGAGGCTAAGACCGCATTGACTCAGTGCGGTATTCAGCCTCTCTGGTGTCAAGTCTGATTTTGGGGAAGAAAAAAAAAATCCAAAATCAGACAGAGTGTTGAGACCAGAGAGGCTAAGACCGCATTGACTCAGTGCGGTATTCAGCCTCTCTGGTGTCAAGTTTGATTTTGGGAAAAAAAAAAAAATCCAAAATCAGACAGAGTGTTGAGACCAGAGAGGCTAAGACCGCATTGACTCAGTGCGGTATTCAGCCTCTCTGGTGTCAATACTCTGATTTTGGGGGGGGAAAAAAAAAAATCCAAAATCAGACAGAGTGTTGACACCAGAGAGGCTAAAACTGCATTGAATCAGTGTGCTATACAGCCTCTCTGGTGTCAAGTCTGATTTTGGGAAGAAAAAAAAAATCCAAAATCAGACTGAGTGTTGAGACCAGAGAGGCTAAGACCGCATTGACTCAGTGCGGTATTCAGCCTCTCTGGTGTCAATACTCTGATTTTGGGAAAGAAAAAAAAAATCCAAAATCAGACAGATTGTTGAGACCAGAGAGGCTAAGACCGCATTGACTCAGTGCGGTATTCAGCCTCTCTGGTGTCAATACTCTGATTTTGGGGGGAAAAAAAAAAATCCAAAATCAGACAGAGTGTTGACACCAGAGAGGCTAAAACTGCATTGAATCAGTGTGCTATACAGCCTCTCTGGTGTCAATACTCTGTCTGATTTTGGGGAAAAAAAAATCCAAAATCAGACAGAGTGTTGAGACCAGAGAGGCTAAGACCGCATTGACTCAGTGCGGTATTCAGCCTCTCTGGTGTCAAGTCTGACTTAAAAAAAAAAAAAAAAAATCCAAAATCAGACAGAGTGTTGAGACCAGAGAGGCTAAGACCGCATTGACTCAGTGCGGTATTCAGCCTCTCTGGTGTCAAGTCTGACTTTGAAAAAAAAAAAAAAAAATCCAAAATCAGACAGAGTGTTGAGACCAGAGAGGCTAAGACCGCATTGACTCAGTGCGGTATTCAGCCTCTCTGGTGTCAAGTCTGACTTTGAAAAAAAAAAAAAAAATCCAAAATCAGACAGAGTGTTGACACCAGAGAGGCTAAGACCGCATTGACTCAGTGCGGTATTCAGCCTCTCTGGTGTCAAGTCTGACTTTGAAAAAAAAAAAAAAAATCCAAAATCAGACAGAGTGTTGAGACCAGAGAGGCTAAGACCGCATTGACTCAGTGCGGTATTCAGCCTCTCTGGTGTCAAGTCTGACTTTGAAAAAAAAAAAAAAAATCCAAAATCAGACAGAGTGTTGAGACCAGAGAGGCTAAGACCGCATTGACTCAGTGCGGTATTCAGCCTCTCTGGTGTCAAGTCTGACTTTGGAAAAAAAAAAAAATCCAAAATCAGACAGAGTGTTGAGACCAGAGAGGCTAAGACTGCATTGACTCAGTGCGGTATTCAGCCTCTCTGGTGTCAAGTCTGACTTTGAAAAAAAAAAAAAAAATCCAAAATCAGACAGTGTTGACACCAGAGAGGCTAAGACCGCATTGACTCAGTGCGGTATTCAGCCTCTCTGGTGTCAAGTCTGACTTTGAAAAAAAAAAAAAAAATCCAAAATCAGACAGAGTGTTGAGACCAGAGAGCCTAAGACCGCATTGACTCAGTGCGGTATTCAGCCTCTCTGGTGTCAATACTCTGATTTTGGGGGAAAAAAAAAAAAATCCAAAATCAGACAGAGTGTTGACACCAGAGAGGCTAAAACTGCATTGACTCAGTGCGGTATTCAGCCTCTCTGGTGTCAATCCTCTGTCTGATTTTGGAAGAAAGAAAAAAAATCTAAAATCAGACAGTGTTGAGACCAGAGAGGCATTGACTCAGTGCGGTATTCAGCCTCTCTGGTGTCAATACTCTGTCTGATTTCGGGAGATTTTTTTTTTTTTTCCAAAATCAGACAGAGTGTTGAGACCAGAGAGGCTAAGACCGCATTGACTCAGTGCAGTATTCAGCCTCTCTGGTGTCAAGACTGATTTTGGGAGAAAAAAAAAATCAAAAATCAGACAGAGTGTTGAGACCAGAGAGCCTAAGACCGCATTGACTCAGTGCGGTATTCAGCCTCTCTGGTGTCAATACTCTGATTTTGGGAAAGAAAAAAAAAATCCAAAATCAGACAGATTGTTGAGACCAGAGAGCCTAAGACCGCATTGACTCAGTGCGGTATTCAGCCTCTCTGGTGTCAATACTCTGATTTTGGGGAAAAAAAAAAAATCCAAAATCAGACAGAGTGTTGACACCAGAGAGGCTAAAACTGCATTGAATCAGTGTGCTATACAGCCTCTCTGGTGTCAATACTCTGTCTGATTTTGGGGGAAAAAAAATCCAAAATCAGACAGAGTGTTGAGACCAGAGAGGCTAAGACCGCATTGACTCAGTGCGGTATTCAGCCTCTCTGGTGTCAAGTCTGATTTTGGGAAGAAAAAAAAAAAATCCAAAATCAGACAGAGTGTTGAGACCAGAGAGGCTAAGACCGCATTGACTCAGTGCGGTATTCAGCCTCTCTGGTGTCAAGTCTGATTTTGGGAAGAAAAAAAAAAAATCCAAAATCAGTCAGAGTGTTGAGACCAGAAAGGCTAAGACCGCATTGACTCAGTGCGGTATTCAGCCTCTCTGGTGTCAAGTCTGATTTTGGGAAAAAAAAAAAAATCCAAAATCAGACAGTGTTGAGACCAGAGAGGCTAAGACCGCATTGACTCAGTGCGGTATTCAGCCTCTCTGGTGTCAATACTCTGATTTTGGGGAAAAAAAAAAAAAAATCCAAAATCAGACAGAGTGTTGACACCAGAGAGGCTAAAACTGCATTGAATCAGTGTGCTATACAGCCTCTCTGGTGTCAAGTCTGATTTTGGGAGAAAAAAAAAATCCAAAATCAGACAGAGTGTTGAGACCAGAGAGGCTAAGACCGCATTGACTCAGTGCGGTATTCAGCCTCTCTGGTGTCAATACTCTGATTTTGGGAAAGAAAAAAAAAATCCAAAATCAGACAGATTGTTGAGACCAGAGAGCCTAAGACCGCATTGACTCAGTGCGGTATTCAGCCTCTCTGGTGTCAATACTCTGATTTTGGGAAAAAAAAAAAAAATCCAAAATCAGACAGAGTGTTGAGACCAGAGAGGCTAAGACCGCATTGACTCAGTGCGGTATTCAGCCTCTCTGGTGTCAAGTCTGATTTTGGGAAAAAAAAAAAAAATCCAAAATCAGACAGAGTGTTGAGACCAGAGAGGCTAAGACCGCATTGGCTCAGTGTGCTATACAGCCGCTCTGGTGTCAATACTCTGTCTGATTTTGGGAGATTTTTTTTATTTTTTCCAAAATCAGACAGAGTGTTGAGACCAGAGAGGCTAAGACCGCATTGACTCAGTGCGGTATTCAGCCTCTCTGGTGTCAATCCTCTGTCTGATTTTGGAAGAAAGAAAAAAAATCCAAAATCAGACAGTGTTGAGACCAGAGAGGCATTGACTCAGTGCGGTATTCAGCCTCTCTGGTGTCAATACTCTGTCTGATTTGGGGAGATATTTTTTTTTTTTTCCAAAATCAGACAGAGTGTTGAGACCAGAGAGGCTAAGACCGCATTGACTCAGTGCAGTATTCAGCCTCTCTGGTGTCAAGACTGATTTTGGGAAGAAAAAAAAAAATCAAAAATCAGACAGAGTGTTGAGACCAGAGAGCCTAAGACCGCATTGACTCAGTGCGGTATTCAGCCTCTCTGGTGTCAATACTCTGATTTTGGGAAAAAAAAAAAAAATCCAAAATGAGACAGAGTGTTGAGACCAGAGAGGCTAAAACCGCATTGACTCAGTGTGCTATACAGCCTCTCTGGTGTCAATACTCAGTCTGATTTTGGGGGGAAAAAAAAAATCCAAAATCAGACAGAGTGTTGAGACCAGAAAGGCTAAGACCGCATTGACTCAGTGCGGTATTCAGCCTCTCTGGTGTCAAGTCTGATTTTGGGAAAAAAAAAAAAATCCAAAATCAGACAGTGTTGAGACCAGAGAGGCTAAGACCGCATTGACTCAGTGCGGTATTCAGCCTCTCTGGTGTCAATACTCTGATTTTGGGAAAAAAAAAAAAAAAATCCAAAATCAGACAGAGTGTTGACACCAGAGAGGCTAAAACTGCATTGAATCAGTGTGCTATACAGCCTCTCTGGTGTCAAGTCTGATTTTGGGAGAAAAAAAAAATCCAAAATCAGACAGAGTGTTGAGACCAGAGAGGCTAAGACCGCATTGACTCAGTGCGGTATTCAGCCTCTCTGGTGTCAATACTCTGATTTTGGGAAAGAAAAAAAAAATCCAAAATCAGACAGATTGTTGAGACCAGAGAGCCTAAGACCGCATTGACTCAGTGCGGTATTCAGCCTCTCTGGTGTCAATACTCTGATTTTGGGGGAAAAAAAAAAATCCAAAATCAGACAGAGTGTTGACACCAGAGAGGCTAAAACTGCATTGAATCAGTGTGCTATACAGCCTCTCTGGTGTCAATACTCTGTCTGATTTTGGGGAAAAAAAAATCCAAAATCAGACAGAGTGTTGAGACCAGAGAGGCTAAGACCGCATTGACTCAGTGCGGTATTCAGCCTCTCTGGTGTCAAGTCTGATTTTGGGAAGAAAAAAAAAAAATCCAAAATCAGACAGAGTGTTGAGACCAGAGAGGCTAAGACCGCATTGACTCAGTGCGGTATTCAGCCTCTCTGGTGTCAAGTCTGATTTTGGGAAGAAAAAAAAAAAATCCAAAATCAGACAGAGTGTTGAGACCAGAAAGGCTAAGACCGCATTGACTCAGTGCGGTATTCAGCCTCTCTGGTGTCAAGTCTGATTTTGGGAAGAAAAAAAAAATCCAAAATCAGACAGTGTTGAGACCAGAGAGGCTAAGACCGCATTGACTCAGTGCGGTATTCAGCCTCTCTGGTGTCAATACTCTGATTTTGGGAAAAAAAAAAAAAAATCCAAAATCAGACAGAGTGTTGACACCAGAGAGGCTAAAACTGCATTGAATCAGTGTGCTATACAGCCTCTCTGGTGTCAAGTCTGATTTTGGGAGAAAAAAAAAATCCAAAATCAGACAGAGTGTTGAGACCAGAGAGGCTAAGACCGCATTGACTCAGTGCGGTATTCAGCCTCTCTGGTGTCAATACTCTGATTTTGGGAAAGAAAAAAAAAATCCAAAATCAGACAGATTGTTGAGACCAGAGAGCCTAAGACCGCATTGACTCAGTGCGGTATTCAGCCTCTCTGGTGTCAATACTCTGATTTTGGGGGAAAAAAAAAAAATCCAAAATCAGACAGAGTGTTGACACCAGAGAGGCTAAAACTGCATTGAATCAGTGTGCTATACAGCCTCTCTGGTGTCAATACTCTGTCTGATTTTGGGGGAAAAAAAATCCAAAATCAGACAGAGTGTTGAGACCAGAGAGGCTAAGACCGCATTGACTCAGTGCGGTATTCAGCCTCTCTGGTGTCAAGTCTGATTTTGGGAAGAAAAAAAAAAAATCCAAAATCAGACAGAGTGTTGAGACCAGAGAGGCTAAGACCGCATTGACTCAGTGTGCTATACAGCCTCTCTGGTGTCAATACTCTGTCTGATTTTGGGAGATTTTTTTTATTTTTTCCAAAATCAGACAGAGTGTTGAGACCAGAGAGGCTAAGACCGCATTGACTCAGTGCGGTATTCAGCCTCTCTGGTGTCAATCCTCTGTCTGATTTTGGAAGAAAGAAAAAAAATCTAAAATCAGACAGTGTTGAGACCAGAGAGGCATTGACTCAGTGCGGTATTCAGCCTCTCTGGTGTCAATACTCTGTCTGATTTCGGGAGATTTTTTTTTTTTTTCCAAAATCAGACAGAGTGTTGAGACCAGAGAGGCTAAGACCGCATTGACTCAGTGCAGTATTCAGCCTCTCTGGTGTCAAGACTGATTTTGGGAGAAAAAAAAAATCAAAAATCAGACAGAGTGTTGAGACCAGAGAGCCTAAGACCGCATTGACTCAGTGCGGTATTCAGCCTCTCTGGTGTCAATACTCTGATTTTGGGGAAAAAAAAAAAATCCAAAATGAGACAAAGTGTTGAGACCAGAGAGGCTAAAACCGCATTGACTCAGTGTGCTATACAGCCTCTCTGGTGTCAATACTCTGTCTGATTTTGGGGGGAAAAAAAAAAATCCAAAATCAGACAGAGTGTTGAGACCAGAGAGGCTAAGACCGCATTGACTCAGTGCGGTATTCAGCCTCTCTGGTGTCAAGTCTGATTTTGGGGAAAAAAAAAAAAATCCAAAATCAGACAGTGTTGAGACCAGAGAGGCTAAGACCGCATTGACTCAGTGCGGTATTCAGCCTCTCTGGTGTCAATACTCTGATTTTGGGAAAAAAAAAAAAAAAAATCCAAAATCAGACAGAGTGTTGAGACCAGAGAGGCTAAGACCGCATTGACTCAGTGCGGTATTCAGCCTCTCTGGTGTCAAGTCTGATTTTGGGAAGAAAAAAAAAAAATCCAAAATCAGACAGAGTGTTGAGACCAGAAAGGCTAAGACCGCATTGACTCAGTGCGGTATTCAGCCTCTCTGGTGTCAAGTCTGATTTTGGGAAAAAAAAAATAATCCAAAATCAGACAGTGTTGAGACCAGAGAGGCTAAGACCGCATTGACTCAGTGCGGTATTCAGCCTCTCTGGTGTCAATACTCTGATTTTGGGAAAAAAAAAAAAAAAATCCAAAATCAGACAGAGTGTTGAGACCAGAGAGCCTAAGACCGCATTGACTCAGTGTGCTATACAGCCTCTCTGGTGTCAATACTCTGATTTTGGGAGATTTTTTTTATTTTTTCCAAAATCAGACAGAGTGTTGAGACCAGAGAGGCTAAGACCGCATTGACTCAGTGCGGTATTCAGCCTCTCTGGTGTCAATCCTCTGTCTGATTTTGGAAGAAAGAAAAACAATCTAAAATCAGACAGTGTTGAGACCAGAGAGGCATTGACTCAGTGCGGTATTCAGCCTCTCTGGTGTCAATACTCTGTCTGATTTGGGGATTTTTTTTTTTTTTTTCCAAAATCAGACAGAGTGTTGAGACCAGAGAGGCTAAGACCGCATTGACTCAGTGCAGTATTCAGCCTCTCTGGTGTCAAGACTGATTTTGGGGGAAAAAAAAATCAAAAATCAGACAGAGTGTTGAGACCAGAGAGCCTAAGACCGCATTGACTCAGTGCGGTATTCAGCCTCTCTGGTGTCAATACTCTGATTTTGGGAAAAAAAAAAAAAAATCCAAAATGAGACAGAGTGTTGAGACCAGAGAGGCTAAAACCGCATTGACTCAGTGTGCTATACAGCCTCTCTCGTGTCAATACTCTGTCTGATTTTGGGGGGGGGGGGGGGGGGAAATCCAAAATTAGACAGAGTGTTGAGACCAGAGAGGCTAAGACCGCATTGACTCAGTGCGGTATTCAGCCTCTCTGGTGTCAAGTCTGATTTTGGGAAAGAAAAAAAAAATCCAAAATCAGACAGAGTGTTGAGACCAGAGAGGCTAAGACCGCATTGACTCAGTGCGGTATTCAGCCTCTCTGGTGTCAAGTCTGATTTTGGAAAAAAAAAAAAAAATCCAAAATCAGACAGAGTGCTGAGACCAGAGAGGCTAAGACCGCATTGACTCAGTGCGGTATTCAGCCTCTCTGGTGTCAAGTCTGATTTTGGAAAAAAAAAAAAAAAATCCAAAATCAGACAGAGTGTTGACACCAGAGAGGCTAAGACCGCATTGACTCAGTGAGGTATTCAGCCTCTCTGGTGTCAAGTCTGATTTTGGGAAAAAAAAATCCAAAATCCAAAATCAGACAGAGTGTTGAGACCAGAGATGCTAAGACCGCATTGACTCAGTGCGGTATTCAGCCTCTCTGGTGTCAAGTCTGATTTTGGAAAAAAAAAAAAAAAATCCAAAATCAGACAGAGTGTTGACACCAGAGAGGCTAAGACCGCATTGACTCAGTGCGGTATTCAGCCTCTCTGGTGTCAAGTCTGATTTTGGAAAAAAAAAAAAAAAAAAAATCCAAAATCAGACAGAGTGTTGAGACCAGAGAGGCTAAGACCGCATTGACTCAGTGCGGTATTCAGCCTCTCTGGTGTCAATACTCTGATTTTGGGGGAAAAAAAAAAATCCAAAATCAGACAGAGTGTTGACACCAGAGAGGCTAAAACTGCATTGAATCAGTGTGCTATACAGCCTCTCTGGTGTCAATACTCTGTCTGATTTTGGGGAAAAAAAAATCCAAAATCAGACAGAGTGTTGAGACCAGAGAGGCTAAGACCGCATTGACTCAGTGCGGTATTCAGCCTCTCTGGTGTCAAGTCTGATTTTGGGAAGAAAAAAAAAAAATCCAAAATCAGACAGAGTGTTGAGACCAGAGAGGCTAAGACCGCATTGACTCAGTGCGGTATTCAGCCTCTCTGGTGTCAAGTCTGATTTTGGGAAGAAAAAAAAAAAATCCAAAATCAGACAGAGTGTTGAGACCAGAAAGGCTAAGACCGCATTGACTCAGTGCGGTATTCAGCCTCTCTGGTGTCAAGTCTGATTTTGGGAAAAAAAAAAAAATCCAAAATCAGACAGTGTTGAGACCAGAGAGGCTAAGACCGCATTGACTCAGTGCGGTATTCAGCCTCTCTGGTGTCAATACTCTGATTTTGGGAAAAAAAAAAAAAAATCCAAAATCAGACAGAGTGTTGACACCAGAGAGGCTAAAACTGCATTGAATCAGTGTGCTATACAGCCTCTCTGGTGTCAAGTCTGATTTTGGGAGAAAAAAAAAATCCAAAATCAGACAGAGTGTTGAGACCAGAGAGGCTAAGACCGCATTGACTCAGTGCGGTATTCAGCCTCTCTGGTGTCAATACTCTGATTTTGGGAAAGAAAAAAAAAATCCAAAATCAGACAGATTGTTGAGACCAGAGAGCCTAAGACCGCATTGACTCAGTGCGGTATTCAGCCTCTCTGGTGTCAATACTCTGATTTTGGGGGAAAAAAAAAAAAATCCAAAATCAGACAGAGTGTTGACACCAGAGAGGCTAAAACTGCATTGAATCAGTGTGCTATACAGCCTCTCTGGTGTCAATACTCTGTCTGATTTTGGGGAAAAAAAAATCCAAAATCAGACAGAGTGTTGAGACCAGAGAGGCTAAGACCGCATTGACTCAGTGCGGTATTCAGCCTCTCTGGTGTCAAGTCTGATTTTGGGAAGAAAAAAAAAAAATCCAAAATCAGACAGAGTGTTGAGACCAGAGAGGCTAAGACCGCATTGACTCAGTGTGCTATACAGCCTCTCTGGTGTCAATACTCTGTCTGATTTTGGGAGATTTTTTTTATTTTTTCCAAAATCAGACAGAGTGTTGAGACCAGAGAGGCTAAGACCGCATTGACTCAGTGCGGTATTCAGCCTCTCTGGTGTCAATCCTCTGTCTGATTTTGGAAGAAAGAAAAAAAATCTAAAATCAGACAGTGTTGAGACCAGAGAGGCATTGACTCAGTGCGGTATTCAGCCTCTCTGGTGTCAATACTCTGTCTGATTTCGGGAGATTTTTTTTTTTTTTCCAAAATCAGACAGAGTGTTGAGACCAGAGAGGCTAAGACCGCATTGACTCAGTGCAGTATTCAGCCTCTCTGGTGTCAAGACTGATTTTGGGAGAAAAAAAAAATCAAAAATCAGACAGAGTGTTGAGACCAGAGAGCCTAAGACCGCATTGACTCAGTGCGGTATTCAGCCTCTCTGGTGTCAATACTCTGATTTTGGGAAAAAAAAAAAAAATCCAAAATGAGACAAAGTGTTGAGACCAGAGAGGCTAAAACCGCATTGACTCAGTGTGCTATACAGCCTCTCTGGTGTCAATACTCTGTCTGATTTTGGGGGGAAAAAAAAAAATCCAAAATCAGACAGAGTGTTGAGACCAGAGAGGCTAAGACCGCATTGACTCAGTGCGGTATTCAGCCTCTCTGGTGTCAAGTCTGATTTTGGGGAAAAAAAAAAAATCCAAAATCAGACAGTGTTGAGACCAGAGAGGCTAAGACCGCATTGACTCAGTGCGGTATTCAGCCTCTCTGGTGTCAATACTCTGATTTTGGGAAAAAAAAAAAAAAAAATCCAAAATCAGACAGAGTGTTGAGACCAGAGAGGCTAAGACCGCATTGACTCAGTGCGGTATTCAGCCTCTCTGGTGTCAAGTCTGATTTTGGGAAGAAAAAAAAAAAATCCAAAATCAGACAGAGTGTTGAGACCAGAAAGGCTAAGACCGCATTGACTCAGTGCGGTATTCAGCCTCTCTGGTGTCAAGTCTGATTTTGGGAAAAAAAAAAAAATCCAAAATCAGACAGTGTTGAGACCAGAGAGGCTAAGACCGCATTGACTCAGTGCGGTATTCAGCCTCTCTGGTGTCAATACTCTGATTTTGGGAAAAAAAAAAAAAAAATCCAAAATCAGACAGAGTGTTGACACCAGAGAGGCTAAAACTGCATTGAATCAGTGTGCTATACAGCCTCTCTGGTGTCAAGTCTGATTTTGGGAGAAAAAAAAAATCCAAAATCAGACAGAGTGTTGAGACCAGAGAGGCTAAGACCGCATTGACTCAGTGCGGTATTCAGCCTCTCTGGTGTCAATACTCTGATTTTGGGAAAGAAAAAAAAAATCCAAAATCAGACAGATTGTTGAGACCAGAGAGCCTAAGACCGCATTGACTCAGTGCGGTATTCAGCCTCTCTGGTGTCAATACTCTGATTTTGGGGAAAAAAAAAAAAAATCCAAAATCAGACAGAGTGTTGACACCAGAGAGGCTAAAACTGCATTGAATCAGTGTGCTATACAGCCTCTCTGGTGTCAATACTCTGTCTGATTTTGGGGGAAAAAAAATCCAAAATCAGACAGAGTGTTGAGACCAGAGAGGCTAAGACCGCATTGACTCAGTGCGGTATTCAGCCTCTCTGGTGTCAAGTCTGATTTTGGGAAGAAAAAAAAAAAATCCAAAATCAGACAGAGTGTTGAGACCAGAGAGGCTAAGACCGCATTGACTCAGTGTGCTATACAGCCTCTCTGGTGTCAATACTCTGTCTGATTTTGGGAGATTTTTTTTATTTTTTCCAAAATCAGACAGAGTGTTGAGACCAGAGAGGCTAAGACCGCATTGACTCAGTGCGGTATTCAGCCTCTCTGGTGTCAATCCTCTGTCTGATTTTGGAAGAAAGAAAAAAAATCTAAAATCAGACAGTGTTGAGACCAGAGAGGCATTGACTCAGTGCGGTATTCAGCCTCTCTGGTGTCAATACTCTGTCTGATTTCGGGAGATTTTTTTTTTTTTTCCAAAATCAGACAGAGTGTTGAGACCAGAGAGGCTAAGACCGCATTGACTCAGTGCAGTATTCAGCCTCTCTGGTGTCAAGACTGATTTTGGGAAAAAAAAAAAATCAAAAATCAGACAGAGTGTTGAGACCAGAGAGCCTAAGACCGCATTGACTCAGTGCGGTATTCAGCCTCTCTGGTGTCAATACTCTGATTTTGGGAAAAAAAAAAAAAATCCAAAATGAGACAAAGTGTTGAGACCAGAGAGGCTAAAACCGCATTGACTCAGTGTGCTATACAGCCTCTCTGGTGTCAATACTCTGTCTGATTTTGGGGGGAAAAAAAAAATCCAAAATCAGACAGAGTGTTGAGACCAGAGAGGCTAAGACCGCATTGACTCAGTGCGGTATTCAGCCTCTCTGGTGTCAAGTCTGATTTTGGGAAAAAAAAAAAAAATCCAAAATCAGACAGTGTTGAGACCAGAGAGGCTAAGACCGCATTGACTCAGTGCGGTATTCAGCCTCTCTGGTGTCAATACTCTGATTTTGGGAAAAAAAAAAAAAAAATCCAAAATCAGACAGAGTGTTGACACCAGAGAGGCTAAAACTGCATTGAATCAGTGTGCTATACAGCCTCTCTGGTGTCAAGTCTGATTTTGGGAAAAAAAAAAACCAAAATCAGACAGAGTGTTGAGACCAGAGAGGCTAAGACCGCATTGACTCAGTGCGGTATTCAGCCTCTCTGGTGTCAATACTCTGATTTTGGGAAAGAAAAAAAAAATCCAAAATCAGACAGATTGTTGAGACCAGAGAGCCTAAGACCACATTGACTCAGTGCGGTATTCAGCCTCTCTGGTGTCAATACTCTGATTTTGGGGGAAAAAAAAAAAAAAATCCAAAATCAGACAGAGTGTTGACACCAGAGAGGCTAAAACTGCATTGAATCAGTGTGCTATACAGCCTCTCTGGTGTCAATACTCTGTCTGATTTTGGGGAAAAAAAAATCCAAAATCAGACAGAGTGTTGAGACCAGAGAGGCTAAGACCGCATTGACTCAGTGCGGTATTCAGCCTCTCTGGTGTCAAGTCTGATTTTGGGAAGAAAAAAAAAAAATCCAAAATCAGACAGAGTGTTGAGACCAGAGAGGCTAAGACCACATTGACTCAGTGTGCTATACAGCCTCTCTGGTGTCAATACTCTGTCTGATTTTGGGAGATTTTTTTTATTTTTTCCAAAATCAGACAGAGTGTTGAGACCAGAGAGGCTAAGACCGCATTGACTCAGTGCGGTATTCAGCCTCTCTGGTGTCAATCCTCTGTCTGATTTTGGAAGAAAGAAAAAAAATCTAAAATCAGACAGTGTTGAGACCAGAGAGGCATTGACTCAGTGCGGTATTCAGCCTCTCTGGTGTCAATACTCTGATTTTGGGAAAAAAAAAAAAAAATCCAAAATGAGACAGAGTGTTGAGACCAGAGAGGCTAAAACCGCATTGACTCAGTGTGCTATACAGCCTCTCTGGTGTCAATACTCTGTCTGATTTTGGGGAGAAAAAAAAAATCCAAAATCAGACAGAGTGTTGAGACCAGAGAGGCTAAGACCGCATTGACTCAGTGCGGTATTCAGCCTCTCTGGTGTCAAGTCTGATTTTGGGAGAAAAAAAAAATCCAAAATCAGACAGAGTGTTGAGACCAGAGAGGCTAAGACCGCATTGACTCAGTGCGGTATTCAGCCTCTCTGGTGTCAAGTCTGATTTTGGGGAAAAAAAAAAAAATCCAAAATCAGACAGAGTGTTGAGACCAGAGAGGCTAAGACCGCATTGACTCAGTGTGCTATACAGCCTCTCTGGTGTCAATACTCTGATTTTGGGAGATTTTTTTTATTTTTTCCAAAATCAGACAGAGTGTTGAGACCAGAGAGGCTAAGACCGCATTGACTCAGTGCGGTATTCAGCCTCTCTGGTGTCAATCCTCTGTCTGATTTTGGAAGAAAGAAAAACAATCTAAAATCAGACAGTGTTGAGACCAGAGAGGCATTGACTCAGTGCGGTATTCAGCCTCTCTGGTGTCAATACTCTGTCTGATTTGGGGATTTTTTTTTTTTTTTTCCAAAATCAGACAGAGTGTTGAGACCAGAGAGGCTAAGACCGCATTGACTCAGTGCAGTATTCAGCCTCTCTGGTGTCAAGACTGATTTTGGGGGAAAAAAAAATCAAAAATCAGACAGAGTGTTGAGACCAGAGAGCCTAAGACCGCATTGACTCAGTGCGGTATTCAGCCTCTCTGGTGTCAATACTCTGATTTTGGGAAAAAAAAAAAAAAATCCAAAATGAGACAGAGTGTTGAGACCAGAGAGGCTAAAACCGCATTGACTCAGTGTGCTATACAGCCTCTCTGGTGTCAATACTCTGTCTGATTTTGGGGGGGGGGGGGGGGGAAATCCAAAATTAGACAGAGTGTTGAGACCAGAGAGGCTAAGACCGCATTGACTCAGTGCGGTATTCAGCCTCTCTGGTGTCAAGTCTGATTTTGGGAAAGAAAAAAAAAATCCAAAATCAGACAGAGTGTTGAGACCAGAGAGGCTAAGACCGCATTGACTCAGTGCGGTATTCAGCCTCTCTGGTGTCAAGTCTGATTTTGGGGAAAAAAAAAAAAATCCAAAATCAGACAGAGTGTTGAGACCAGAGAGGCTAAGACCGCATTGACTCAGTGTGCTATACAGCCTCTCTGGTGTCAATACTCTGATTTTGGGAGATTTTTTTTATTTTTTCCAAAATCAGACAGAGTGTTGAGACCAGAGAGGCTAAGACCGCATTGACTCAGTGCGGTATTCAGCCTCTCTGGTGTCAATCCTCTGTCTGATTTTGGAAGAAAGAAAAACAATCTAAAATCAGACAGTGTTGAGACCAGAGAGGCATTGACTCAGTGCGGTATTCAGCCTCTCTGGTGTCAATACTCTGTCTGATTTGGGGATTTTTTTTTTTTTTTTCCAAAATCAGACAGAGTGTTGAGACCAGAGAGGCTAAGACCGCATTGACTCAGTGCAGTATTCAGCCTCTCTGGTGTCAAGACTGATTTTGGGGGAAAAAAAAATCAAAAATCAGACAGAGTGTTGAGACCAGAGAGCCTAAGACCGCATTGACTCAGTGCGGTATTCAGCCTCTCTGGTGTCAATACTCTGATTTTGGGAAAAAAAAAAAAAAATCCAAAATGAGACAGAGTGTTGAGACCAGAGAGGCTAAAACCGCATTGACTCAGTGTGCTATACAGCCTCTCTGGTGTCAATACTCTGTCTGATTTTGGGGGGGGGGGGGGGGGAAATCCAAAATTAGACAGAGTGTTGAGACCAGAGAGGCTAAGACCGCATTGACTCAGTGCGGTATTCAGCCTCTCTGGTGTCAAGTCTGATTTTGGGAAAGAAAAAAAAAATCCAAAATCAGACAGAGTGTTGAGACCAGAGAGGCTAAGACCGCATTGACTCAGTGCGGTATTCAGCCTCTCTGGTGTCAAGTCTGATTTTGGAAAAAAAAAAAAAATCCAAAATCAGACAGAGTGCTGAGACCAGAGAGGCTAAGACCGCATTGACTCAGTGCGGTATTCAGCCTCTCTGGTGTCAAGTCTGATTTTGGAAAAAAAAAAAAAAAAATCCAAAATCAGACAGAGTGTTGACACCAGAGAGGCTAAGACCGCATTGACTCAGTGAGGTATTCAGCCTCTCTGGTGTCAAGTCTGATTTTGGGAAAAAAAAATCCAAAATCCAAAATCAGACAGAGTGTTGAGACCAGAGATGCTAAGACCGCATTGACTCAGTGCGGTATTCAGCCTCTCTGGTGTCAAGTCTGATTTTGGAAAAAAAAAAAAAAAATCCAAAATCAGACAGAGTGTTGACACCAGAGAGGCTAAGACCGCATTGACTCAGTGCGGTATTCAGCCTCTCTGGTGTCAAGTCTGATTTTGGAAAAAAAAAAAAAAAAAAAATCCAAAATCAGACAGAGTGTTGAGACCAGAGAGGCTAAGACCGCATTGACTCAGTGCGGTATTCAGCCTCTCTGGTGTCAAGTCTGATTTTGGAAAAAAAAAAAAAAATCCAAAATCAGACAGAGTGTTGACACCAGAGAGGCTAAGACCGCATTGACTTAGTGTGGTATTCAGCCTCTCTGGTGTCAAGTCTGATTTTGGAAAAAAAAAAAAATCCAAAATCAGACAGAGTGTTGACACCAGAGAGGCTAAGACCGCATTGACTCAGTGCGGTATTCAGCCTCTCTGGTGTCAAGTCTGATTTTGGAAAAAAAAAAAAAATCCAAAATCAGACAGAGTGTTGACACCAGAGAGGCTAAGACCGCATTGACTCAGTGCGGTATTCAGCCTCTCTGGTGTCAATCCTCTGTCTTATTTTGGAAGAAAGAAAAAAAATCCAAAATCAGACAGTGTTGAGACCAGAGAGGCATTGACTCAGTGCGGTATTCAGCCTCTCTGGTGTCAATACTCTGTCTGATTTTGGGAGATTTTTTTATTTTTTCCAAAATCAGACAGAGTGTTGAGACCAGAGAGGCTAAGACCGCATTGACTCAGTGCGGTATTCAGCCTCTCTGGTGTCAATCCTCTGTCTGATTTTGGAAGAAAGAAAAAAAATCCAAAATCAGACAGTGTTGAGACCAGAGAGGCATTGACTCAGTGCGGTATTCAGCCTCTCTGGTGTCAATACTCTGTCTAATTTGGGGAGATTTTTTTCATTTTTTCCAAAATCAGACAGAGTGTTGAGACCAGAGAGGCTAAGACCGCATTGACTCAGTGCGGTATTCAGCCTCTCTGGTGTCAATCCTCTGTCTGATTTTGGAAGAAAGAAAAAAAATCCAAAATCAGACAGTGTTGAGACCAGAGAGGCATTGACTCAGTGCGGTATTCAGCCTCTCTGGTGTCAATACTCTGTCTGATTTGGGGAGATTTTTTTTTTTTTTCCAAAATCAGACAGAGTGTTGAGACCAGAGAGGCTAAGACCGCATTGACTCAGTGCGGTATTCAGCCTCTCTGGTGTCAATACTCTGATTTTGGGGGGAAAAAAAAAAATCCAAAATCAGACAGAGTGTTGAGACCAGAGAGGCTAAGACCGCATTGACTCAGTGCGGTATTCAGCCTCTCTGGTGTCAAGTCTGATTTTGGAAAAAAAAAAAAAAATCCAAAATCAGACAGAGTGTTGACACCAGAGAGGCTAAGACCGCATTGACTTAGTGTGGTATTCAGCCTCTCTGGTGTCAAGTCTGATTTTGGAAAAAAAAAAAAATCCAAAATCAGACAGAGTGTTGACACCAGAGAGGCTAAGACCGCATTGACTCAGTGCGGTATTCAGCCTCTCTGGTGTCAAGTCTGATTTTGGAAAAAAAAAAAAAATCCAAAATCAGACAGAGTGTTGACACCAGAGAGGCTAAGACCGCATTGACTCAGTGCGGTATTCAGCCTCTCTGGTGTCAATCCTCTGTCTTATTTTGGAAGAAAGAAAAAAAATCCAAAATCAGACAGTGTTGAGACCAGAGAGGCATTGACTCAGTGCGGTATTCAGCCTCTCTGGTGTCAATACTCTGTCTGATTTTGGGAGATTTTTTTATTTTTTCCAAAATCAGACAGAGTGTTGAGACCAGAGAGGCTAAGACCGCATTGACTCAGTGCGGTATTCAGCCTCTCTGGTGTCAATCCTCTGTCTGATTTTGGAAGAAAGAAAAAAAATCCAAAATCAGACAGTGTTGAGACCAGAGAGGCATTGACTCAGTGCGGTATTCAGCCTCTCTGGTGTCAATACTCTGTCTAATTTGGGGAGATTTTTTTCATTTTTTCCAAAATCAGACAGAGTGTTGAGACCAGAGAGGCTAAGACCGCATTGACTCAGTGCGGTATTCAGCCTCTCTGGTGTCAATCCTCTGTCTGATTTTGGAAGAAAGAAAAAAAATCCAAAATCAGACAGTGTTGAGACCAGAGAGGCATTGACTCAGTGCGGTATTCAGCCTCTCTGGTGTCAATACTCTGTCTGATTTGGGGAGATTTTTTTTTTTTTTCCAAAATCAGACAGAGTGTTGAGACCAGAGAGGCTAAGACCGCATTGACTCAGTGCGGTATTCAGCCTCTCTGGTGTCAATACTCTGATTTTGGGGGGAAAAAAAAAAAATCCAAAATCAGACAGAGTGTTGAGACCAGAGAGGCTAAGACCGCATTGACTCAGTGCGGTATTCAGCCTCTCTGGTGTCAATACTCTGATTTTGGGGGGGGGGGGGGGGGAAATCCAAAATCAGACAGAGTGTTGAGACCAGAGAGGCTAAGACCGCATTGACTCAGTGCGGTATTCAGCCTCTCTGGTGTCAATACTCTGATTTTGGGGGGGGGGGGGGAATCCAAAATCAGACAGAGTGTTGACACCAGAGAGGCTAAAACTGGATTGAATCAGTGTGCTATACAGCCTCTCTGGTGTCAATACTCTGTCTGATTTTGGGAAGAAAAAAAATCCAAAATCAGACAGAGTGTTGAGACCAGAGAGGCTAAGACCGCATTGACTCAGTGCGGTATTCAGCCTCTCTGGTGTCAAGTCTGATTTTGGGAAGAAAAAAAAATCCAAAATCAGACAGAGTGTTGAGACCAGAGAGGCTAAGACCGCATTGACTCAGTGCGGTATTCAGCCTCTCTGGTGTCAAGTCTGATTTTGGGAAAAAAAAAAAAAAAATCCAAAATCAGACAGAGTGTTGAGACCAGAGAGGCTAAGACCGCATTGACTCAGTGCGGTATTCAGCCTCTCTGGTGTCAATACTCTGATTTTGGGAAAAAAAAAAAAATCCAAAATGAGACAGAGTGTTGAGACCAGAGAGGCTAAAACCGCATTGACTCAGTGTGCTATACAGCCTCTCTGGTGTCAATACTCTGTCTGATTTTGGGGGAAAAAAAAAAATCCAAAATCAGACAGAGTGTTGAGACCAGAGAGGCTAAGACCGCATTGACTCAGTGCGGTATTCAGCCTCTCTGGTGTCAAGTCTGATTTTGGGAAAAAAAAAATCAAAAATCAGACAGAGTGTTGAGACCAGAGAGGCTAAGACCGCATTGACTCAGTGCGGTATTCAGCCTCTCTGGTGTCAAGTCTGATTTTGGGGAAAAAAAAAAAAATCCAAAATCAGACAGAGTGTTGAGACCAGAGAGGCTAAGACCGCATTGACTCAGTGCGGTATTCAGCCTCTCTGGTGTCAAGTCTGATTTTGGGGAAAAAAAAAAAAATCCAAAATCAGACAGAGTGTTGAGACCAGAGAGGCTAAGACCGCATTGACTCAGTGCGGTATTCAGCCTCTCTGGTGTCAAGTCTGATTTTGGGAAAAAAAAAAAAAAAATCCAAAATCAGACAGAGTGTTGAGACCAGAGAGGCTAAGACCGCATTGACTCAGTGCGGTATTCAGCCTCTCTGGTGTCAAGTCTGATTTTTGGAAAGAAAAAAAAATCCAAAATCAGACAGAGTGTTGAGACCAGAGAGGCTAAGACCGCATTGACTCAGTGCGGTATTCAGCCTCTCTGGTGTCAAGTCTGATTTTGGGAAAAAAAAAAAAAATCCAAAATCAGACAGAGTGTTGAGACCAGAGAGGCTAAGACCGCATTGACTCAGTGCGGTATTCAGCCTCTCTGGTGTCAAGTCTGATTTTGGGGAAGAAAAAAAAAATCCAAAATCAGACAGAGTGTTGAGACCAGAGAGGCTAAGACCGCATTGACTCAGTGCGGTATTCAGCCTCTCTGGTGTCAAGTTTGATTTTGGGAAAAAAAAAAAAATCCAAAATCAGACAGAGTGTTGAGACCAGAGAGGCTAAGACCGCATTGACTCAGTGCGGTATTCAGCCTCTCTGGTGTCAATACTCTGATTTTGGGGGGGGAAAAAAAAAAATCCAAAATCAGACAGAGTGTTGACACCAGAGAGGCTAAAACTGCATTGAATCAGTGTGCTATACAGCCTCTCTGGTGTCAAGTCTGATTTTGGGAAGAAAAAAAAAATCCAAAATCAGACTGAGTGTTGAGACCAGAGAGGCTAAGACCGCATTGACTCAGTGCGGTATTCAGCCTCTCTGGTGTCAATACTCTGATTTTGGGAAAGAAAAAAAAAATCCAAAATCAGACAGATTGTTGAGACCAGAGAGGCTAAGACCGCATTGACTCAGTGCGGTATTCAGCCTCTCTGGTGTCAATACTCTGATTTTGGGGGGAAAAAAAAAAAATCCAAAATCAGACAGAGTGTTGACACCAGAGAGGCTAAAACTGCATTGAATCAGTGTGCTATACAGCCTCTCTGGTGTCAATACTCTGTCTGATTTTGGGGAAAAAAAATCCAAAATCAGACAGAGTGTTGAGACCAGAGAGGCTAAGACCGCATTGACTCAGTGCGGTATTCAGCCTCTCTGGTGTCAAGTCTGATTTTGGGAAGAAAAGAAAAAAATCCAAAATCAGACAGAGTGTTGAGACCAGAGAGGCTAAGACCGCATTGACTCAGTGTGCTATACAGCCTCTCTGGTGTCAATACTCTGTCTGATTTTGGGAGATTTTTTTTATTTTTTCCAAAATCAGACAGAGTGTTGAGACCAGAGAGGCTAAGACCGCATTGACTCAGTGCAGTATTCAGCCTCTCTGGTGTCAAGACTGATTTTGGGAAGAAAAAAAAAATCAAAAATCAGACAGAGTGTTGAGACCAGAGAGCCTAAGACCGCATTGACTCAGTGCGGTATTCAGCCTCTCTGGTGTCAATACTCTGATTTTGGGAAAAAAAAAAAAAAATCCAAAATGAGACAGAGTGTTGAGACCAGAGAGCCTAAGACTGCATTGACTCAGTGCGGTATTCAGCCTCTCTGGTGTCAATACTCTGATTTTGGGGAAAAAAAAAAAAAAATCCAAAATCAGACAGAGTGTTGAGACCAGAGAGGCTAAGACCGCATTGACTCAGTGCGGTATTCAGCCTCTCTGGTGTCAATACTCTGATTTTGGGAAAGAAAAAAAAAATCCAAAATCAGACAGATTGTTGAGACCAGAGAGCCTAAGACCGCATTGACTCAGTGCGGTATTCAGCCTCTCTGGTGTCAATCCTCTGTCTGATTTTGGAAGAAAGAAAAAAAATCTAAAATCAGACAGTGTTGAGACCAGAGAGGCATTGACTCAGTGCGGTATTCAGCCTCTCTGGTGTCAATACTCTGTCTGATTTGGGGAGATTTTTTTTTTTTTTTCCTAAATCAGACAGAGTGTTGAGACCAGAGAGGCTAAGACCGCATTGACTCAGTGCAGTATTCAGCCTCTCTGGTGTCAAGACTGATTTTGGGAGAAAAAAAAAATCAAAAATCAGACAGAGTGTTGAGACCAGAGAGCCTAAGACCGCATTGACTCAGTGCGGTATTCAGCCTCTCTGGTGTCAATACTCTGATTTTGGGAAGAAAAAAAAAATCCAAAATGAGACAGAGTGTTGAGACCAGAGAGGCTAAAACCGCATTGACTCAGTGTGCCATACAGCCTCTCTGGTGTCAATACTCTGTCTGATTTTGGGGGGGGGGGGAAAAATCCAAAATTAGACAGAGTGTTGAGACCAGAGAGGCTAAGACCGCATTGACTCAGTGCGGTATTCAGCCTCTCTGGTGTCAAGTCTGATTTTGGGAAAAAAAAAAAAAATCCAAAATCAGACAGAGTGTTGAGACCAGAGAGGCTAAGACCGCATTGACTCAGTGCGGTATTCAGCCTCTCTGGTGTCAATACTCTGATTTTGGGAAAAAAAAAAAAAAATCCAAAATGAGACAGAGTGTTGAGACCAGAGAGGCTAAAACCGCATTGACTCAGTGTGCTATACAGCCTCTCTGGTGTCAATACTCTGTCTGATTTTGGGGGGGAAAAAAAAAATCCAAAATCAGACAGAGTGTTGAGACCAGAGAGGCTAAGACCGCATTGACTCAGTGCGGTATTCAGCCTCTCTGGTGTCAAGTCTGATTTTGGGAAAAAAAAAAAAAATCTAAAATCAGACAGTGTTGAGACCAGAGAGGCTAAGACCGCATTGACTCAGTGCGGTATTCAGCCTCTCTGGTGTCAATACTCTGATTTTGGGGAAAAAAAAAAAAAAAAATCCAAAATCAGACAGAGTGTTGACACCAGAGAGGCTAAAACTGCATTGAATCAGTGTGCTATACAGCCTCTCTGGTGTCAAGTCTGATTTTGGGAGAAAAAAAAAATCCAAAATCAGACAGAGTGTTGAGACCAGAGAGGCTAAGACCGCATTGACTCAGTGCGGTATTCAGCCTCTCTGGTGTCAATACTCTGATTTTGGGAAAGAAAAAAAAAATCCAAAATCAGACAGATTGTTGAGACCAGAGAGCCTAAGACCGCATTGACTCAGTGTGGTATTCAGCCTCTCTGGTGTCAATACTCTGATTTTGGGGAAAAAAAAAAAAAAATCCAAAATCAGACAGAGTGTTGACACCAGAGAGGCTAAAACTGCATTGAATCAGTGTGCTATACAGCCTCTCTGGTGTCAATACTCTGTCTGATTTTGGGGGAAAAAAAATTCAAAATCAGACAGAGTGTTGAGACCAGAGAGGCTAAGACCGCATTGACTCAGTGCGGTATTCAGCCTCTCTGGTGTCAAGTCTGATTTTGGGAAGAAAAAAAAAAAATCCAAAATCAGACAGAGTGTTGAGACCAGAGAGGCTAAGACCGCATTGACTCAGTGTGCTATACAGCCTCTCTGGTGTCAATACTCTGTCTGATTTTGGGAGATTTTTTTTATTTTTTCCAAAATCAGACAGAGTGTTGAGACCAGAGAGGCTAAGACCGCATTGACTCAGTGCGGTATTCAGCCTCTCTGGTGTCAATCCTCTGTCTGATTTTGGAAGAAAGAAAAAAAATCTAAAATCAGACAGTGTTGAGACCAGAGAGGCATTGACTCAGTGCGGTATTCAGCCTCTCTGGTGTCAATACTCTGTCTGATTTGGGGAGATTTTTTTTTTTTTTCCAAAATCAGACAGAGTGTTGAGACCAGAGAGGCTAAGACCGCATTGACTCAGTGCAGTATTCAGCCTCTCTGGTGTCAAGACTGATTTTGGGAAAAAAAAAAATCAAAAATCAGACAGAGTGTTGAGACCAGAGAGCCTAAGACCGCATTGACTCAGTGCGGTATTCAGCCTCTCTGGTGTCAATACTCTGATTTTGGGAAAAAAAAAAAAATCCAAAATGAGACAGAGTGTTGAGACCAGAGAGGCTAAAACCGCATTGACTCAGTGTGCTATACAGCCTCTCTGGTGTCAATACTCTGTCTGATTTTGGGGGGGGGGGAAAAAATCCAAAATTAGACAGAGTGTTGAGACCAGAGAGGCTAAGACCGCATTGACTCAGTGCGGTATTCAGCCTCTCTGGTGTCAAGTCTGATTTTGGGAAAAAAAAAAAAAAATCCAAAATCAGACAGAGTGTTGAGACCAGAGAGGCTAAGACCGCATTGACTCAGTGCGGTATTCAGCCTCTCTGGTGTCAAGTCTGATTTAAAAAAAAAAAAAAAAAATCCAAAATCAGACAGAGTGTTGAGACCAGAGAGGCTAAGACCGCATTGACTCAGTGTGCTATACAGCCTCTCTGGTGTCAATACTCTGTCTGATTTTGGGAGATTTTTTTTATTTTTTCCAAAATCAGACAGAGTGTTGAGACCAGAGAGGCTAAGACCGCATTGACTCAGTGCGGTATTCAGCCTCTCTGGTGTCAATCCTCTGTCTGATTTTGGAAGAAAGAAAAAAAATCTAAAATCAGACAGTGTTGAGACCAGAGAGGCATTGACTCAGTGCGGTATTCAGCCTCTCTGGTGTCAATACTCTGTCTGATTTGGGGAGATTTTTTTTTTTTTTCCAAAATCAGGCAGAGTGTTGAGACCAGAGAGGCTAAGACCGCATTGACTCAGTGCAGTATTCAGCCTCTCTGGTGTCAAGACTGATTTTGGGAAAAAAAAAAAATCAAAAATCAGACAGAGTGTTGAGACCAGAGAGCCTAAGACCGCATTGACTCAGTGCGGTATTCAGCCTCTCTGGTGTCAATACTCTGATTTTGGGAAAAAAAAAAAAAATCCAAAATGAGACAGAGTGTTGAGACCAGAGAGGCTAAAACCGCATTGACTCAGTGTGCTATACAGCCTCTCTGGTGTCAATACTCTGTCTGATTTTGGGGGGGGGGGGAAAAATCCAAAATTAGACAGAGTGTTGAGACCAGAGAGGCTAAGACCGCATTGACTCAGTGCGGTATTCAGCCTCTCTGGTGTCAAGTCTGATTTTGGGAAAAAAAAAAAAAATCCAAAATCAGACAGAGTGTTGAGACCAGAGAGGCTAAGACCGCATTGACTCAGTGCGGTATTCAGCCTCTCTGGTGTCAAGTCTGATTTTGGAAAAAAAAAAAAAAATCCAAAATCAGACAGAGTGCTGAGACCAGAGAGGCTAAGACCGCATTGACTCAGTGCGGTATTCAGCCTCTCTGGTGTCAAGTCTGATTTTGGAAAAAAAAAAAAAAAATCCAAAATCAGACAGAGTGTTGACACCAGAGAGGCTAAGACCGCATTGACTCAGTGCTGTATTCAGCCTCTCTGGTGTCAAGTCTGATTTTGGGGGAAAAAAAAAAAAAATCCAAAATCAGACAGAGTGTTGAGACCAGAGAGGCTAAGACCGCATTGACTCAGTGCGGTATTCAGCCTCTCTGGTGTCAAGTCTGATTTTGAAAAAAAAAAAAAAAATCCAAAATCAGACAGAGTGTTGACACCAGAGAGGCTAAGACCGCATTGACTCAGTTCGGTATTCAGCCTCTCTGGTGTCAAGTCTGATTTTGGAAAAAAAAAAAAAAAATCCAAAATCCGACAGAGTGTTGACACCAGAGAGGCTAAGACCGCATTGACTCAGTGCGGTATTCAGCCTCTCTGGTGTCAAGTCTGATTTTGGAAAAAAAAAAAAAAAAAAAATCCAAAATCAGACAGAGTGTTGAGACCAGAGAGGCTAAGACCGCATTGACTCAGTGCGGTATTCAGCCTCTCTGGTGTCAAGTCTGATTTTGGAAAAAAAAAAAAAATCCAAAATCAGACAGAGTGTTGACACCAGAGAGGCTAAGACCGCATTGACTTAGTGTGGTATTCAGCCTCTCTGGTGTCAAGTCTGATTTTGGAAAAAAAAAAAAATCCAAAATCAGACAGAGTGTTGACACCAGAGAGGCTAAGACCGCATTGACTCAGTGCGGTATTCAGCCTCTCTGGTGTCAAGTCTGATTTTGGAAAAAAAAAAAAAATCCAAAATCAGACAGAGTGTTGACACCAGAGAGGCTAAAACTGCATTGAATCAGTGTGCTATACAGCCTCTCTGGTGTCAAGTCTGATTTTGGGAAGAAAAAAAAAAAATCCAAAATCAGACAGAGTGTTGAGACCAGAGAGGCTAAGACCGCATTGACTCAGTGTGCTATACAGCCTCTCTGGTGTCAATACTCTGTCTGATTTGGGAGATTTTTTTTATTTTTTCCAAAATCAGACAGAGTGTTGAGACCAGAGAGGCTAAGACCGCATTGACTCAGTGCGGTATTCAGCCTCTCTGGTGTCAATCCTCTGTCTGATTTTGGAAGAAAGAAAAAAAATCTAAAATCAGACAGTGTTGAGACCAGAGAGGCATTGACTCAGTGCGGTATTCAGCCTCTCTGGTGTCAATACTCTGTCTGATTTGGGGAGATTTTTTTTTTTTTCCAAAATCAGACAGAGTGTTGAGACCAGAGAGGCTAAGACCGCATTGACTCAGTGCAGTATTCAGCCTCTCTGGTGTCAAGACTGATTTTGGGAAAAAAAAAAAATCAAAAATCAGACAGAGTGTTGAGACCAGAGAGCCTAAGACCGCATTGACTCAGTGCGGTATTCAGCCTCTCTGGTGTCAATACTCTGATTTTGGGAAAAAAAAAAAAAATCCAAAATGAGACAGAGTGTTGAGACCAGAGAGGCTAAAACCGCATTGACTCAGTGTGCTATACAGCCTCTCTGGTGTCAATACTCTGTCTGATTTTGGGGGGGGGAAAAAAAATCCAAAATTAGACAGAGTGTTGAGACCAGAGAGGCTAAGACCGCATTGACTCAGTGCGGTATTCAGCCTCTCTGGTGTCAAGTCTGATTTTGGGAAAAAAAAAAAAATCCAAAATCAGACAGAGTGTTGAGACCAGAGAGGCTAAGACCGCATTGACTCAGTGCGGTATTCAGCCTCTCTGGTGTCAAGTCTGATTTTGGAAAAAAAAAAAAAAATCCAAAATCAGACAGAGTGCTGAGACCAGAGAGGCTAAGACCGCATTGACTCAGTGCGGTATTCAGCCTCTCTGGTGTCAAGTCTGATTTTGGAAAAAAAAAAAAAAAATCCAAAATCAGACAGAGTGTTGACACCAGAGAGGCTAAGACCGCATTGACTCAGTGCTGTATTCAGCCTCTCTGGTGTCAAGTCTGATTTTGGGAAAAAAAAAAAAAAAATCCAAAATCAGACAGAGTGTTGAGACCAGAGAGGCTAAGACCGCATTGACTCAGTGCGGTATTCAGCCTCTCTGGTGTCAAGTCTGATTTTGAAAAAAAAAAAAAAAATCCAAAATCAGACAGAGTGTTGACACCAGAGAGGCTAAGACCGCATTGACTCAGTTCGGTATTCAGCCTCTCTGGTGTCAAGTCTGATTTTGGAAAAAAAAAAAAAAAATCCAAAATTAGACAGAGTGTTGAGACCAGAGAGGCTAAGACCGCATTGACTCAGTGCGGTATTCAGCCTCTCTGGTGTCAAGTCTGATTTTGGGAAAAAAAAAAAAAATCCAAAATCAGACAGAGTGTTGAGACCAGAGAGGCTAAGACCGCATTGACTCAGTGCGGTATTCAGCCTCTCTGGTGTCAAGTCTGATTTTGGAAAAAAAAAAAAAAATCCAAAATCAGACAGAGTGCTGAGACCAGAGAGGCTAAGACCGCATTGACTCAGTGCGGTATTCAGCCTCTCTGGTGTCAAGTCTGATTTTGGAAAAAAAAAAAAAAATCCAAAATCAGACAGAGTGTTGACACCAGAGAGGCTAAGACCGCATTGACTCAGTGCGGTATTCAGCCTCTCTGGTGTCAAGTCTGATTTTGAAAAAAAAAAAAAAAATCCAAAATCAGACAGAGTGTTGACACCAGAGAGGCTAAGACCGCATTGACTCAGTTCGGTATTCAGCCTCTCTGGTGTCAAGTCTGATTTTGGAAAAAAAAAAAAAAAATCCAAAATCAGACAGAGTGTTGACACCAGAGAGGCTAAGACCGCATTGACTCAGTGCGGTATTCAGCCTCTCTGGTGTCAAGTCTGATTTTGGAAAAAAAAAAAAAAAAAAATCCAAAATCAGACAGAGTGTTGAGACCAGAGAGGCTAAGACCGCATTGACTCAGTGCGGTATTCAGCCTCTCTGGTGTCAAGTCTGATTTTGGAAAAAAAAAAAAAAATCCAAAATCAGACAGAGTGCTGAGACCAGAGAGGCTAAGACCGCATTGACTCAGTGCGGTATTCAGCCTCTCTGGTGTCAAGTCTGATTTTGGAAAAAAAAAAAAAAAATCCAAAATCAGACAGAGTGTTGACACCAGAGAGGCTAAGACCGCATTGACTCAGTGCTGTATTCAGCCTCTCTGGTGTCAAGTCTGATTTTGGGAAAAAAAAAAAAAAAATCCAAAATCAGACAGAGTGTTGAGACCAGAGAGGCTAAGACCGCATTGACTCAGTGCGGTATTCAGCCTCTCTGGTGTCAAGTCTGATTTTGAAAAAAAAAAAAAAAATCCAAAATCAGACAGAGTGTTGACACCAGAGAGGCTAAGACCGCATTGACTCAGTTCGGTATTCAGCCTCTCTGGTGTCAAGTCTGATTTTGGAAAAAAAAAAAAAAAATCCAAAATCCGACAGAGTGTTGACACCAGAGAGGCTAAGACCGCATTGACTCAGTGCGGTATTCAGCCTCTCTGGTGTCAAGTCTGATTTTGGAAAAAAAAAAAAAAAAAAAAATCCAAAATCAGACAGAGTGTTGAGACCAGAGAGGCTAAGACCGCATTGACTCAGTGCGGTATTCAGCCTCTCTGGTGTCAAGTCTGATTTTGGAAAAAAAAAAAAAATCCAAAATCAGACAGAGTGTTGACACCAGAGAGGCTAAGACCGCATTGACTTAGTGTGGTATTCAGCCTCTCTGGTGTCAAGTCTGATTTTGGAAAAAAAAAAAAATCCAAAATCAGACAGAGTGTTGACACCAGAGAGGCTAAGACCGCATTGACTCAGTGCGGTATTCAGCCTCTCTGGTGTCAAGTCTGATTTTGGAAAAAAAAAAAAAATCCAAAATCAGACAGAGTGTTGACACCAGAGAGGCTAAGACCGCATTGACTCAGTGCGGTATTCAGCCTCTCTGGTGTCAATCCTCTGTCTGATTTTGGAAGAAAGAAAAAAAATCCAAAATCAGACAGTGTTGAGACCAGAGAGGCATTGACTCAGTGCGGTATTCAGCCTCTCTGGTGTCAATACTCTGTCTGATTTTGGGAGATTTTTTTTATTTTTTCCAAAATCAGACAGAGTGTTGAGACCAGAGAGGCTAAGACCGCATTGACTCAGTGCGGTATTCAGCCTCTCTGGTGTCAATCCTCTGTCTGATTTTGGAAGAAAGAAAAAAAATCCAAAATCAGACAGTGTTGAGACCAGAGAGGCATTGACTCAGTGCGGTATTCAGCCTCTCTGGTGTCAATACTCTGTCTGATTTGGGGAGATTTTTTTTATTTTTTCCAAAATCAGACATAGTGTTGAGACCAGAGAGGCTAAGACCGCATTGACTCAGTGCGGTATTCAGCCTCTCTGGTGTCAATCCTCTGTCTGATTTTGGAAGAAAGAAAAAAAATCCAAAATCAGACAGTGTTGAGACCAGAGAGGCATTGACTCAGTGCGGTATTCAGCCTCTCTGGTGTCAATACTCTGTCTGATTTGGGGAGATTTTTTTTTTTTTTCCAAAATCAGACAGAGTGTTGAGACCAGAGAGGCTAAGACCGCATTGAGTCAGTGCGGTATTCAGCCTCTCTGGTGTCAAGTCTGATTTTGGGAAAAAAAAAAAAAAAAATCCAAAATCAGACAGAGTGTTGACACCAGAGAGGCTAAAACTGCATTGAATCAGTGTGCTATACAGCCTCTCTGGTGTCAAGTCTGATTTTGGGAAGAAAAAAAAAAATCCAAAATCAGACAGAGTGTTGAGACCAGAGAGGCTAAGACCGCATTGACTCAGTGTGCTATACAGCCTCTCTGGTGTCAATACTCTGTCTGATTTTGGGAGATTTTTTTTATTTTTTCCAAAATCAGACAGAGTGTTGAGACCAGAGAGGCTAAGACCGCATTGACTCAGTGCGGTATTCAGCCTCTCTGGTGTCAATCCTCTGTCTGATTTTGGAAGAAAGAAAAAAAATCCGAAATCAGACAGTGTTGAGACCAGAGAGGCTTCGACTCAGTGCGGTATTCAGCCTCTCTGGTGTCAATACTCTGTCTGATTTGGGGAGATTTTTTTTTTTTTTCCAAAATCAGACAGAGTGTTGAGACCAGAGAGGCTAAGACCGCATTGACTCAGTGCAGTATTCAGCCTCTCTGGTGTCAAGACTGATTTTGGGAAGAAAAAAAAATCAAAAATCAGACAGAGTGTTGAGACCAGAGAGCCTGAGACCGCATTGACTCAGTGCGGTATTCAGCCTCTCTGGTGTCAATACTCTGTCTGATTTTGGGGGAAAAAAAAAATCCAAAATCAGACAGAGTGTTGAGACCAGAGAGGCTAAGACCGCATTGACTCAGTGCGGTATTCAGCCTCTCTGGTGTCGTCTGATTTTGGGAAAAAAAAAAAAAAATCCAAAATCAGACAGAGTGTTGAGACCAGAGAGGCTAAGACCGCATTGACTCAGTGCAGTATTCAGCCTCTCTGGTGTCAATTCTCTGATTTTGGGAAAGAAAAAAAAAAATCCAAAATCAGACAGATTGTTGAGACCAGAGAGGCTAAGACCGCATTGACTCAGTGCGGTATTCAGCCTCTCTGGTGTCAATACTCTGATTTTTTTTTGGGGGGGGGGGGGGGAATCCAAAATCAGACAGAGTGTTGACACCAGAGAGGCTAAAACTGCATTGAATCAGTGTGCTATACAGCCTCTCTGGTGTCAATACTCTGTCTGATTTTGGGGAAAAAAAATCCAAAATCAGACAGAGTGTTGAGACCAGAGAGGCTAAGACTGCATTGACTCAGTGCGGTATTCAGCCTCTCTGGTGTCAAGTCTGATTTTGGAAAAAAAAAAAAAATCCAAAATCAGACAGAGTGTTGAGACCAGAGAGGCTAAGACCGCATTGACTCAGTGCGGTATTCAGCCTCTCTGGTGTCAAGTCTGATTTTGGGAAAAAAAAAAAAAAATCCAAAATCAGACAGAGTGTTGAGACCAGAGAGGCTAAGACCGCATTGACTCAGTGTGCTATACAGCCTCTCTGGTGTCAATACTCTGTCTGATTTTGAGAGATTTTTTTTATTTTTTCCAAAATCAGACAGAGTGTTGAGACCAGAGAGGCTAAGACCGCATTGACTCAGTGCGGTATTCAGCCTCTCTGGTGTCAATCCTCTGTCTGATTTTGGAAGAAAGAAAAAAAATCTAAAATCAGACAGTGTTGAGACCAGAGAGGCATTGACTCAGTGCGGTATTCAGCGTCTCTGGTGTCAATACTCTGTCTGATTTGGGGAGATTTTTTTTTTTTTTTCCAAAATCAGACAGAGTGTTGAGACCAGAGAGGCTAAGACTGCATTGACTCAGTGCAGTATTCAGCCTCTCTGGTGTCAAGACTGATTTTGGGAAGAAAAAAAAAAATCAAAAATCAGACAGAGTGTTGAGACCAGAGAGCCTAAGACCGCATTGACTCAGTGCGGTATTCAGCCTCTCTGGTGTCAATACTCTGATTTTGGGAAAAAAAAAAAAAAATCCAAAATGAGACAGAGTGTTGAGACCAGAGAGGCTAAAACCGCATTGACTCAGTGTGCTATACAGCCTCTCTGGTGTCAATACTCTGTCTGATTTTGGGGGAAAAAAAAAAAATCCAAAATCAGACAGAGTGTTGAGACCAGAGAGGCTAAGACCGCATTGACTCAGTGCGGTATTCAGCCTCTCTGGTGTCAATACTCTGATTTTGGGAAAGAAAAAAAAAATCCAAAATCAGACAGATTGTTGAGACCAGAGAGCCTAAGACCGCATTGACTCAGTGCGGTATTCAGCCTCTCTGGTGTCAATACTCTGATTTTGGGAAAAAAAAAAAAAAAATCCAAAATCAGACAGAGTGTTGACACCAGAGAGGCTAAAACTGCATTGAATCAGTGTGCTATACAGCCTCTCTGGTGTCAATACTCTGTCTGATTTTGGGGAAAAAAAAATCCAAAATCAGACAGAGTGTTGAGACCAGAGAGGCTAAGACCGCATTGACTCAGTGCGGTATTCAGCCTCTCTGGTGTCAAGTCTGATTTTGGGAAGAAAAAAAAAAAATCCAAAATCAGACAGAGTGTTGAGACCAGAGAGGCTAAGACCGCATTGACTCAGTGTGCTATACAGCCTCTCTGGTGTCAATACTCTGTCTGATTTTGGGAGATTTTTTTTATTTTTTCCAAAATCAGACAGAGTGTTGAGACCAGAGAGGCTAAGACCGCATTGACTCAGTGCGGTATTCAGCCTCTCTGGTGTCAATCCTCTGTCTGATTTTGGAAGAAAGAAAAAAAATCTAAAATCAGACAGTGTTGAGACCAGAGAGGCATTGACTCAGTGCGGTATTCAGCCTCTCTGGTGTCAATACTCTGTCTGATTTGGGGAGATTTTTTTTTTTTTTCCAAAATCAGACAGAGTGTTGAGACCAGAGAGGCTAAGACCGCATTGACTCAGTGCGGTATTCAGCCTCTCTGGTGTCAATCCTCTGTCTGATTTTGGAAGAAAGAAAAAAAATCTAAAATCAGACAGTGTTGAGACCAGAGAGGCATTGACTCAGTGCGGTATTCAGCCTCTCTGGTGTCAATACTCTGTCTGATTTGGGGAGATTTTTTTTTTTTTTCCAAAATCAGACAGAGTGTTGAGACCAGAGAGCCTAAGACCGCATTGACTCAGTGCGGTATTCAGCCTCTCTGGTGTCAATACTCTGATTTTGGGGAAAAAAAAAAAAAAAAAAATGAGACAGAGTGTTGAGACCAGAGAGGCTAAAACCGCATTGACTCAGTGCGGTATTCAGCCTCTCTGGTGTCAAGTCTGATTTTGGAAAAAAAAAAAAAAAATCCAAAATCAGACAGAGTGCTGAGACCAGAGAGGCTAAGACCGCATTGACTCAGTGCGGTATTCAGCCTCTCTGGTGTCAAGTCTGATTTTGGAAAAAAAAAAAAAAAATCCAAAATCAGACAGAGTGTTGACACCAGAGAGGCTAAGACCGCATTGACTCAGTGCGGTATTCAGCCTCTCTGGTGTCAAGTCTGATTTTGGAAAAAAAAAAAAAATCCAAAATCAGACAGAGTGTTGAGACCAGAGAGGCTAAGACCGCATTGACTCAGTGCGGTATTCAGCCTCTCTGGTGTCAAGTCTGATTTTGGAAAAAAAAAAAAAAAAAATCCAAAATCAGACAGAGTGTTGACACCAGAGAGGCTAAGACCGCATTGACTCAGTGCGGTATTCAGCCTCTCTGGTGTCAAGTCTGATTTTGGAAAAAAAAAAAAAAAGAAAATCCAAATTCAGACAGAGTGTTGACACCAGAGAGGCTAAAACCGCATTGACTCAGGGCGGTATTCAGCCTCTCTGGTGTCAAGTCTGATTTTGGAAAAAAAAAAAAAAATCCAAAATCAGACAGAGTGTTGACACCAGAGAGGCTAAGACCGCATTGACTCAGTGCGGTATTCAGCCTCTCTGGTGTCAAGTCTGATTTTGGAAAAAAAAAAAAAAAAAAAAATCCAAAATCAGACAGAGTGTTGAGACCAGAGAGGCTAAGACCGCATTGACTCAGTGCGGTATTCAGCCTCTCTGGTGTCAAGTCTGATTTTGGAAAAAAAAAAAAATCCAAAATCAGACAGAGTGTTGACACCAGAGAGGCTAAGACCGCATTGACTCAGTGCGGTATTCAGCCTCTCTGGTGTCAAGTCTGATTTTGGAAAAAAAAAAAAAATCCAAAATCAGACAGAGTGTTGACACCAGAGAGGCTAAGACCGCATTGACTCAGTGCGGTATTCAGCCTCTCTGGTGTCAAGTCTGATTTTAGAAAAAAAAAAAAAATCCAAAATCAGACAGAGTGTTGAGACCAGAGAGGCTAAGACCGCATTGACTCAGTGCGGTATTCAGCCTCTCTGGTGTCAAGTCTGATTTTGGAGAAAAAAAAAAAAAAATCCAAAATCAGACAGAGTGTTGACACCAGAGAGGCTAAGACCGCATTGACTCAGTGCGGTATTCAGCCTCTCTGGTGTCAAGTCTGATTTTGGAAAAAAAAAAAAAAAATCCAAAATCAGACAGAGTGTTGACACCAGAGAGGCTAAGACCGCATTGACTCAGTGCAGTATTCAGCCTCTCTGGTGTCAAGTCTGATTTTGGAAAAAAAAAAAAAAATCCAAAATCAGACAGAGTGTTGAGACCAGAGAGGCTAAGACCGCATTGACTCAGTGCGGTATTCAGCCTCTCTGGTGTCAAGTCTGATTTTGGAGAAAAAAAAAAAAAAATCCAAAATCAGACAGAGTGTTGAGACCAGAGAGGCTAAGACCGCATTGACTCAGTGCGGTATTCAGCCTCTCTGGTGTCAAGTCTGATTTTGGAAAAAAAAAAAAAAAGAAAATCCAAATTCAGACAGAGTGTTGACACCAGAGAGGCTAAAACCGCATTGACTCAGGGCGGTATTCAGCCTCTCTGGTGTCAAGTCTGATTTTGGAAAAAAAAAAAAAAATCCAAAATCAGACAGAGTGTTGACACCAGAGAGGCTAAGACCGCATTGACTCAGTGCGGTATTCAGCCTCTCTGGTGTCAAGTCTGATTTTGGAAAAAAAAAAAAAAAAAAAAATCCAAAATCAGACAGAGTGTTGAGACCAGAGAGGCTAAGACCGCATTGACTCAGTGCGGTATTCAGCCTCTCTGGTGTCAAGTCTGATTTTGAAAAAAAAAAAAAATCCAAAATCAGACAGTGTTGACACCAGAGAGGCTAAGACCGCATTGACTCAGTGCGGTATTCAGCCTCTCTGGTGTCAAGTCTGATTTTGGAAAAAAAAAAAAAATCCAAAATCAGACAGAGTGTTGACACCAGAGAGGCTAAGACCGCATTGACTCAGTGCGGTATTCAGCCTCTCTGGTGTCAAGTCTGATTTTAGAAAAAAAAAAAAAATCCAAAATCAGACAGAGTGTTGAGACCAGAGAGGCTAAGACCGCATTGACTCAGTGCGGTATTCAGCCTCTCTGGTGTCAAGTCTGATTTTGGAGAAAAAAAAAAAAAAATCCAAAATCAGACAGAGTGTTGACACCAGAGAGGCTAAGACCGCATTGACTCAGTGCGGTATTCAGCCTCTCTGGTGTCAAGTCTGATTTTGGAAAAAAAAAAAAAAAATCCAAAATCAGACAGAGTGTTGACACCAGAGAGGCTAAGACCGCATTGACTCAGTGCGGTATTCAGCCTCTCTGGTGTCAAGTCTGATTTTGGAAAAAAAAAAAAAAATCCAAAATCAGACAGAGTGTTGAGACCAGAGAGGCTAAGACCGCATTGACTCAGTGCGGTATTCAGCCTCTCTGGTGTCAAGTCTGATTTTGGAGAAAAAAAAAAAAAAATCCAAAATCAGACAGAGTGTTGAGACCAGAGAGGCTAAGACCGCATTGACTCAGTGCGGTATTCAGCCTCTCTGGTGTCAAGTCTGATTTTGGAAAACAAAAAAAATCCAAAATCAGACAGAGTGTTGACACCAGAGAGGCTAAGACCGCATTGACTCAGTGCGGTATTCAGCCTCTCTGGTGTCAAGTCTGATTTTGGAAAAAAAAAAAAAATCCAAAATCAGACAGAGTGTTGACACCAGAGAGGCTAAGACCGCATTGACTCAGTGCGGTATTCAGCCTCTCTGGTGTCAAGTCTGATTTTGGAAAAAAAAAAAAAAAATCCAAAATCAGACAGAGTGTTGAGACCAGAGAGGCTAAGACCGCATTGACTCAGTGCGGTATTCAGCCTCTCTGGTGTCAAGTCTGATTTTGGAGAAAAAAAAAAAAAATCCAAAATCAGACAGAGTGTTGACACCAGAGAGGCTAAGACCGCATTGACTCAGTGCGGTATTCAGCCTCTCTGGTGTCAAGTCTGATTTTGGAAAAAAAAAAAAAATCCAAAATCAGACAGAGTGTTGACACCAGAGAGGCTAAGACCGCATTGACTCAGTGCAGTATTCAGCCTCTCTGGTGTCAAGACTGATTTTGGGAAAAAAAAAAAAAAAAAAATCAGACAGAGTGTTGAGACCAGAGAGCCTAAGACCGCATTGACTCAGTGCGGTATTCAGCCTCTCTGGTGTCAATACTCTGATTTTGGGGAAAAAAAAAAAAAAAAAAAATGAGACAGAGTGTTGAGACCAGAGAGGCTAAAACCGCATTGACTCAGTGCGGTATTCAGCCTCTCTGGTGTCAAGTCTGATTTTGAAAAAAAAAAAAAAAAATCCAAAATCAGACAGAGTGCTGAGACCAGAGAGGCTAAGACCGCATTGACTCAGTGCGGTATTCAGCCTCTCTGGTGTCAAGTCTGATTTTGGAAAAAAAAAAAAAAAATCCAAAATCAGACAGAGTGTTGACACCAGAGAGGCTAAGACCGCATTGACTCAGTGCGGTATTCAGCCTCTCTGGTGTCAAGTCTGATTTTGGAAAAAAAAAAAAATCCAAAATCAGACAGAGTGTTGAGACCAGAGAGGCTAAGACCGCATTGACTCAGTGCGGTATTCAGCCTCTCTGGTGTCAAGTCTGATTTTGGAAAAAAAAAAAAAAAAAAATCAAAAATCAGACAGAGTGTTGACACCAGAGAGGCTAAGACCGCATTGACTCAGTGCGGTATTCAGCCTCTCTGGTGTCAAGTCTGATTTTGGAAAAAAAAAAGAAAAGAAAATCCAAATTCAGACAGAGTGTTGACACCAGAGAGGCTAAGACCGCATTGACTCAGGGCGGTATTCAGCCTCTCTGGTGTCAAGTCTGATTTTGGAAAAAAAAAAAAAAAATCCAAAATCAGACAGAGTGTTGACACCAGAGAGGCTAAGACCGCATTGACTCAGTGCGGTATTCAGCCTCTCTGGTGTCAAGTCTGATTTTGGAAAAAAAAAAAAAAAAAAAAATCCAAAATCAGACAGAGTGTTGAGACCAGAGAGGCTAAGACTGCATTGACTCAGTGCGGTATTCAGCCTCTCTGGTGTCAAGTCTGATTTTGGAAAAAAAAAAAAAATCCAAAATCAGACAGAGTGTTGACACCAGAGAGGCTAAGACCGCATTGACTCAGTGCGGTATTCAGCCTCTCTGGTGTCAAGTCTGATTTTGGAAAAAAAAAAAAAATCCAAAATCAGACAGAGTGTTGACACCAGAGAGGCTAAGACCGCATTGACTCAGTGCGGTATTCAGCCTCTCTGGTGTCAAGTCTGATTTTAGAAAAAAAAAAAAAATCCAAAATCAGACAGAGTGTTGAGACCAGAGAGGCTAAGACCGCATTGACTCAGTGCGGTATTCAGCCTCTCTGGTGTCAAGTCTGATTTTGGAGAAAAAAAAAAAAAAATCCAAAATCAGACAGAGTGTTGACACCAGAGAGGCTAAGACCGCATTGACTCAGTGCGGTATTCAGCCTCTCTGGTGTCAAGTCTGATTTTGGAAAAAAAAAAAAAAATCCAAAATCAGACAGAGTGTTGACACCAGAGAGGCTAAGACCGCATTGACTCAGTGCGGTATTCAGCCTCTCTGGTGTCATGTCTGATTTTGGAAAAAAAAAAAAAAATCCAAAATCAGACAGAGTGTTGAGACCAGAGAGGCTAAGACCGCATTGACTCAGTGCGGTATTCAGCCTCTCTGGTGTCAAGTCTGAATTTGGAGAAAAAAAAAAAAAAATCCAAAATCAGACAGAGTGTTGAGACCAGAGAGGCTAAGACCGCATTGACTCAGTGCGGTATTCAGCCTCTCTGGTGTCAAGTCTGATTTTGGAAAAAAAAAAAAATCCAAAATCAGACAGAGTGTTGACACCAGAGAGGCTAAGACCGCATTGACTCAGTGCGGTATTCAGCCTCTCTGGTGTCAAGTCTGATTTTGGAGAAAAAAAAAAAAAAATCCAAAATCAGACAGAGTGTTGACACCAGAGAGGCTAAGACCGCATTGACTCAGTGCGGTATTCAGCCTCTCTGGTGTCAAGTCTGATTTTGGAAAAAAAAAAAAAAATCCAAAATCAGACAGAGTGTTGAGACCAGAGAGGCTAAGACCGCATTGACTCAGTGCGGTATTCAGCCTCTCTGGTGTCAAGTCTGATTTTGGAGAAAAAAAAATAATAATCCAAAATCAGACAGAGTGTTGACACCAGAGAGGCTAAGACCGCATTGACTCAGTGCGGTATTCAGCCTCTCTGGTGTCAAGTCTGATTTTGGAAAAAAAAAAAAAATCCAAAATCAGACAGAGTGTTGACACCAGAGAGGCTAAGACCGCATTGACTCAGTGCGGTATTCAGCCTCTCTGGTGTCAAGTCTGATTTTGGAGAAAAAAAAAAAAAAATCCAAAATCAGACAGAGTGTTGACACCAGAGAGGCTAAGACCGCATTGACTCAGTGCGGTATTCAGCCTCTCTGGTGTCAAGTCTGATTTTGGAAAAAAAAAAAAAATCCAAAATCAGACAGAGTGTTGACACCAGAGAGGCTAAGACCGCATTGACTCAGTGCGGTATTCAGCCTCTCTCGTGTCAAGTCTGATTTTGGAAAAAGAAAAAAAAATCCAAAATCAGACAGAGTGTTGAGACCAGAGAGGCTAAGACCGCATTGACTCAGTGCGGTATTCAGCCTCTCTGGTGTCAAGTCTGATTTTGGAGAAAAAGAAAAAAAAATCCAAAATCAGACAGAGTGTTGACACCAGAGAGGCTAAGACCGCATTGACTCAGTGCGGTATTCAGCCTCTCTGGTGTCAAGTCTGATTTTGGAAAAAAAAAAAAAATCCAAAATCAGACAGAGTGTTGACACCAGAGAGGCTAAGACCGCATTGACTCAGTGCGGTATTCAGCCTCTCTGGTGTCAAGTCTGATTTTGGAAAAAAAAAAAAAATCCAAAATCAGACAGAGTGTTGACACCAGAGAGGCTAAGACCGCATTGACTCAGTGCGGTATTCAGCCTCTCTGGTGTCAAGTCTGATTTTGGAAAAAAAAAAAAAAATCCAAAATCAGACAGAGTGTTGAGACCAGAGAGGCTAAGACCGCATTGACTCAGTGCGGTATTCAGCCTCTCTGGTGTCAAGTCTGATTTTGGAGAAAAAAAAAAAAAATCCAAAATCAGACAGAGTGTTGACACCAGAGAGGCTAAGACCGCATTGACTCAGTGCGGTATTCAGCCTCTCTGGTGTCAAGTCTGATTTTGGGGGGAAAAAAAAAAAAAATCCAAAATCAGACAGAGTGTTGAGACCAGAGAGGCTAAGACCGCATTGACTCAGTGCGGTATTCAGCCTCTCTGGTGTCAAGTCTGATTTTGGAAAAAAAAATAAAAAATCCAAAATCAGACAGAGTGCTGAGACCAGAGAGGCTAAGACCGCATTGACTCAGTGCGGTATTCAGCCTCTCTGGTGTCAAGTCTGATTTTGGAAAAAAAAAAAAAAAAAATCCAAAATCAGACAGAGTGTTGACACCAGAGAGGCTAAGACCGCATTGACTCAGTGCGGTATTCAGCCTCTCTGGTGTCAAGCCTGATTTTGGGAAAAAAAAAAAAAAAAATCCAAAATCAGACAGAGTGTTGAGACCAGAGAGGCTAAGACCGCATTGACTCAGTGCGGTATTCAGCCTCTCTGGTGTCAAGTCTGATTTTGGAAAAAAAAAAAAAAAAAATCCAAAATCAGACAGAGTGTTGACACCAGAGAGGCTAAGACCGCATTGACTCAGTGCGGTATTCAGCCTCTTTGGTGTCAAGTCTGATTTTGGAAAAAAAAAAAAAAAAAAATCCAAATTCAGACAGAGTGTTGACACCAGAGAGGCTAAGACCGCATTGACTCAGGGCGGTATTCAGCCTCTCTGGTGTCAAGTCTGATTTGGGAAAAAAAAAAAATCCAAAATCCAAAATCAGACAGAGTGTTGACACCAGAGAGGCTAAGACCGCATTGACTCAGTGCGGTATTCAGCCTCTCTGGTGTCAAGTCTGATTTTGGAAAAAAAAAAAAAAAAAAAATCCAAAATCAGACAGAGTGTTGAGACCAGAGAGGCTAAGACCGCATTGACTCAGTGCGGTATTCAGCCTCTCTGGTGTCAAGTCTGATTTTGGAAAAAAAAAAAAATCCAAAATCAGACAGAGTGTTGACACCAGAGAGGCTAAGACCGCATTGACTCAGTGCGGTATTCAGCCTCTCTGGTGTCAAGTGTGATTTTGGAAAAAAAAAAAAAATCCAAAATCAGACAGAGTGTTGACACCAGAGAGGCTAAGACCGCATTGACTCAGTGCGGTATTCAGCCTCTCTGGTGTCAAGTCTGATTTTGGAAAAAAAAATAAAAAATCCAAAATCAGACAGAGTGCTGAGACCAGAGAGGCTAAGACCGCATTGACTCAGTGCGGTATTCAGCCTCTCTGGTGTCAAGTCTGATTTTGGAAAAAAAAAAAAAAAAAATCCAAAATCAGACAGAGTGTTGACACCAGAGACGCTAAGACCGCATTGACTCAGTGCGGTATTCAGCCTCTCTGGTGTCAAGTCTGATTTTGGAAAAAAAAATAAAAAATCCAAAATCAGACAGAGTGCTGAGACCAGAGAGGCTAAGACCGCATTGACTCAGTGCGGTATTCAGCCTCTCTGGTGTCAAGTCTGATTTTGGAAAAAAAAAAAAAAAAAATCCAAAATCAGACAGAGTGTTGACACCAGAGAGGCTAAGACCGCATTGACTCAGTGCGGTATTCAGCCTCTCTGGTGTCAAGTCTGATTTTGGGAAAAAAAAAAAAAAAAAATCCAAAATCAGACAGAGTGTTGAGACCAGAGAGGCTAAGACCGCATTGACTCAGTGCGGTATTCAGCCTCTCTGGTGTCAAGTCTGATTTTGGAAAAAAAAAAAAAAAAATCCAAAATCAGACAGAGTGTTGACACCAGAGAGGCTAAGACCGCATTGACTCAGTGCGGTATTCAGCCTCTTTGGTGTCAAGTCTGATTTTGGAAAAAAAAGAAAAAGAAAATCCAAATTCAGACAGAGTGTTGACACCAGAGAGGCTAAGACCGCATTGACTCAGGGCGGTATTCAGCCTCTCTGGTGTCAAGTCTGATTTTGGAAAAAAAAAAATCCAAAATCCAAAATCAGACAGAGTGTTGACACCAGAGAGGCTAAGACCGCATTGACTCAGTGCGGTATTCAGCCTCTCTGGTGTCAAGTCTGATTTTGGAAAAAAAAAAAAAAAAAAAATTAAAATCAGACAGAGTGTTGAGACCAGAGAGGCTAAGACCGCATTGACTCAGTGCGGTATTCAGCCTCTCTGGTGTCAAGTCTGATTTTGGAAAAAAAAAAAAAATCCAAAATCAGACAGAGTGTTGACACCAGAGAGGCTAAGACCGCATTGACTCAGTGCGGTATTCAGCCTCTCTGGTGTCAAGTCTGATTTTGGAAAAAAAAAAAAAATCCAAAATCAGACAGAGTGTTGACACCAGAGAGGCTAAGACCGCATTGACTCAGTGCGGTATTCAGCCTCTCTGGTGTCAAGTCTGATTTTGGAAAAAAAAAAAAAAATCCAAAATCAGACAGAGTGTTGAGACCAGAGAGGCTAAGACCGCATTGACTCAGTGCGGTATTCAGCCTCTCTGGTGTCAAGTCTGATTTTGGAGAAAAAAAAAAAAAAATCCAAAATCAGACAGAGTGTTGACACCAGAGAGGCTAAGACCGCATTGACTCAGTGCGGTATTCAGCCTCTCTGGTGTCAAGTCTGATTTTGGAAAAAAAAAAAAAAATCCAAAATCAGACAGAGTGTTGACACCAGAGAGGCTAAGACCGCATTGACTCAGTGCGGTATTCAGCCTCTCTGGTGTCAAGTCTGATTTTTGAAAAAAAAAAAAAAATCCAAAATCAGACAGAGTGTTGAGACCAGAGAGGCTAAGACCGCATTGACTCAGTGCGGTATTCAGCCTCTCTGGTGTCAAGTCTGATTCTGGAGAAAAAAAAAAAAAAATCCAAAATCAGACAGAGTGTTGACACCAGAGAGGCTAAGACCGCATTGACTCAGTGCGGTATTCAGCCTCTCTGGTGTCAAGTCTGATTTTGGAAAAAAAAAAAAAATCCAAAATCAGACAGAGTGTTGACACCAGAGAGGCTAAGACCGCATTGACTCAGTGCGGTATTCAGCCTCTCTGGTGTCAAGTCTGATTTTGGAAAAAAAAAAAAAAAATCCAAAATCAGACAGAGTGTTGAGACCAGAGAGGCTAAGACCGCATTGACTCAGTGCGGTATTCAGCCTCTCTGGTGTCAAGTCTGATTTTGGAGAAAAAAAAAAAAAAATCCAAAATCAGACAGAGTGTTGACACCAGAGAGGCTAAGACCGCATTGACTCAGTGCGGTATTCAGCCTCTCTGGTGTCAAGTCTGATTTTGGAAAAAAAAAAAAAATCCAAAATCAGACAGAGTGTTGACACCAGAGAGGCTAAGACCGCATTGACTCAGTGCGGTATTCAGCCTCTCTGGTGTCAAGTCTGATTTTTGAAAAAAAAAAAAAAATCCAAAATCAGACAGAGTGTTGAGACCAGAGAGGCTAAGACCGCATTGACTCAGTGCGGTATTCAGCCTCTCTGGTGTCAAGTCTGATTTTGGAGAAAAAAAAAAAAAATCCAAAATCAGACAGAGTGTTGACACCAGAGAGGGTAAGACCGCATTGACTCAGTGCGGTATTCAGCCTCTCTGGTGTCAAGTCTGATTTTGGAAAAAAAAAAAAATCCAAAATCAGACAGAGTGTTGACACCAGAGAGGCTAAGACCGCATTGACTCAGTGCGGTATTCAGCCTCTCTGGTGTCAAGTCTGATTTTGGAAAAAAAAAAAAAATCCAAAATCAGACAGAGTGTTGACACCAGAGAGGCTAAGACCGCATTGACTCAGTGCGGTATTCAGCCTCTCTGGTGTCAAGTCTGATTTTAGAAAAAAAAAAAAAAATCCAAAATCAGACAGAGTGTTGAGACCAGAGAGGCTAAGACCGCATTGACTCAGTGCGGTATTCAGCCTCTCTGGTGTCAAGTCTGATTTTGGAGAAAAAGAAAAAAAAATCCAAAATCAGACAGAGTGTTGACACCAGAGAGGCTAAGACCGCATTGACTCAGTGCGGTATTCAGCCTCTCTGGTGTCAAGTCTGATTTTGGAAAAAAAAAAAAAAAATCCAAAATCAGACAGAGTGTTGACACCAGAGAGGCTAAGACCGCATTGACTCAGTGCGGTATTCAGCCTCTCTGGTGTCAAGTCTGATTTTGGAAAAAAAAAAAAAAATCCAAAATCAGACAGAGTGTTGAGACCAGAGAGGCTAAGACCGCATTGACTCAGTGCGGTATTCAGCCTCTCTGGTGTCAAGTCTGATTTTGGAGAAAAAAAAAAAAAAATCCAAAATCAGACAGAGTGTTGAGACCAGAGAGGCTAAGACCGCATTGACTCAGTGCGGTATTCAGCCTCTCTGGTGTCAAGTCTGATTTTGGAAAAAAAAAAAAAAGAAAATCCAAATTCAGACAGAGTGTTGACACCAGAGAGGCTAAAACCGCATTGACTCAGGGCGGTATTCAGCCTCTCTGGTGTCAAGTCTGATTTTGGAAAAAAAAAAAAAAATCCAAAATCAGACAGAGTGTTGACACCAGAGAGGCTAAGACCGCATTGACTCAGTGCGGTATTCAGCCTCTCTGGTGTCAAGTCTGATTTTGGAAAAAAAAAAAAAAAAAAAAATCCAAAATCAGACAGAGTGTTGAGACCAGAGAGGCTAAGACCGCATTGACTCAGTGCGGTATTCAGCCTCTCTGGTGTCAAGTCTGATTTTGGAAAAAAAAAAAAATCCAAAATCAGACAGAGTGTTGACACCAGAGAGGCTAAGACCGCATTGACTCAGTGCGGTATTCAGCCTCTCTGGTGTCAAGTCTGATTTTTGAAAAAAAAAAAAAAATCCAAAATCAGACAGAGTGTTGAGACCAGAGAGGCTAAGACCGCATTGACTCAGTGCGGTATTCAGCCTCTCTGGTGTCAAGTCTGATTTTGGAGAAAAAAAAAAAAAATCCAAAATCAGACAGAGTGTTGACACCAGAGAGGCTAAGACCGCATTGACTCAGTGCGGTATTCAGCCTCTCTGGTGTCAAGTCTGATTTTGGAAAAAAAAAAAAAATCCAAAATCAGACAGAGTGTTGACACCAGAGAGGCTAAGACCGCATTGACTCAGTGCGGTATTCAGCCTCTCTGGTGTCAAGTCTGATTTTGGAAAAAAAAAAAAAATCCAAAATCAGACAGAGTGTTGACACCAGAGAGGCTAAGACCGCATTGACTCAGTGCGGTATTCAGCCTCTCTGGTGTCAAGTCTGATTTTAGAAAAAAAAAAAAAAATCCAAAATCAGACAGAGTGTTGAGACCAGAGAGGCTAAGACCGCATTGACTCAGTGCGGTATTCAGCCTCTCTGGTGTCAAGTCTGATTTTGGAGAAAAAAAAAAAAAAATCCAAAATCAGACAGAGTGTTGACACCAGAGAGGCTAAGACCGCATTGACTCAGTGCGGTATTCAGCCTCTCTGGTGTCAAGTCTGATTTTGGAAAAAAAAAAAAAAAATCCAAAATCAGACAGAGTGTTGACACCAGAGAGGCTAAGACCGCATTGACTCAGTGCGGTATTCAGCCTCTCTGGTGTCAAGTCTGATTTTGGAAAAAAAAAAAAAAATCCAAAATCAGACAGAGTGTTGAGACCAGAGAGGCTAAGACCACATTGACTCAGTGCGGTATTCAGCCTCTCTGGTGTCAAGTCTGATTTTGGAGAAAAAAAAAAAAAATCCAAAATCAGACAGAGTGTTGAGACCAGAGAGGCTAAGACCGCATTGACTCAGTGCGGTATTCAGCCTCTCTGGTGTCAAGTCTGATTTTGGAAAAAAAAAAAAAAAGAAAATCCAAATTCAGACAGAGTGTTGACACCAGAGAGGCTAAAACCGCATTGACTCAGGGCGGTATTCAGCCTCTCTGGTGTCAAGTCTGATTTTGGAAAAAAAAAAAAAAATCCAAAATCAGACAGAGTGTTGACACCAGAGAGGCTAAGACCGCATTGACTCAGTGCGGTATTCAGCCTCTCTGGTGTCAAGTCTGATTTTGGAAAAAAAAAAAAAAAAAAAAATCCAAAATCAGACAGAGTGTTGAGACCAGAGAGGCTAAGACCGCATTGACTCAGTGCGGTATTCAGCCTCTCTGGTGTCAAGTCTGATTTTGGAGAAAAAAAAAAAAAAATCCAAAATCAGACAGAGTGTTGACACCAGAGAGGCTAAGACCGCATTGACTCAGTGCGGTATTCAGCCTCTCTGGTGTCAAGTCTGATTTTGGAAAAAAAAAAAAAAAATCCAAAATCAGACAGAGTGTTGACACCAGAGAGGCTAAGACCGCATTGACTCAGTGCGGTATTCAGCCTCTCTGGTGTCAAGTCTGATTTTGGAAAAAAAAAAAAAAATCCAAAATCAGACAGAGTGTTGAGACCAGAGAGGCTAAGACCACATTGACTCAGTGCGGTATTCAGCCTCTCTGGTGTCAAGTCTGATTTTGGAGAAAAAAAAAAAAAAATCCAAAATCAGACAGAGTGTTGAGACCAGAGAGGCTAAGACCGCATTGACTCAGTGCGGTATTCAGCCTCTCTGGTGTCAAGTCTGATTTTGGAAAAAAAAAAAAAAGAAAATCCAAATTCAGACAGAGTGTTGACACCAGAGAGGCTAAAACCGCATTGACTCAGGGCGGTATTCAGCCTCTCTGGTGTCAAGTCTGATTTTGGAAAAAAAAAAAAAAATCCAAAATCAGACAGAGTGTTGACACCAGAGAGGCTAAGACCGCATTGACTCAGTGCGGTATTCAGCCTCTCTGGTGTCAAGTCTGATTTTGGAAAAAAAAAAAAAAAAAAAAAATCCAAAATCAGACAGAGTGTTGAGACCAGAGAGGCTAAGACCGCATTGACTCAGTGCGGTATTCAGCCTCTCTGGTGTCAAGTCTGATTTTGGAAAAAAAAAAAAAATCCAAAATCAGACAGAGTGTTGACACCAGAGAGGCTAAGACCGCATTGACTCAGTGCGGTATTCAGCCTCTCTGGTGTCAAGTCTGATTTTGGAAAAAAAAAAAAAATCCAAAATCAGACAGAGTGTTGACACCAGAGAGGCTAAGACCGCATTGACTCAGTGCGGTATTCAGCCTCTCTGGTGTCAAGTCTGATTTTAGAAAAAAAAAAAAAATCCAAAATCAGACAGAGTGTTGAGACCAGAGAGGCTAAGACCGCATTGACTCAGTGCGGTATTCAGCCTCTCTGGTGTCAAGTCTGATTTTGGAGAAAAAAAAAAAAAAATCCAAAATCAGACAGAGTGTTGACACCAGAGAGGCTAAGACCGCATTGACTCAGTGCGGTATTCAGCCTCTCTGGTGTCAAGTCTGATTTTGGAAAAAAAAAAAAAAAATCCAAAATCAGACAGAGTGTTGACACCAGAGAGGCTAAGACCGCATTGACTCAGTGCGGTATTCAGCCTCTCTGGTGTCAAGTCTGATTTTGGAAAAAAAAAAAAAAATCCAAAATCAGACAGAGTGTTGAGACCAGAGAGGCTAAGACCGCATTGACTCAGTGCGGTATTCAGCCTCTCTGGTGTCAAGTCTGATTTTGGAGAAAAAAAAAAAAAAATCCAAAATCAGACAGAGTGTTGAGACCAGAGAGGCTAAGACCGCATTGACTCAGTGCGGTATTCAGCCTCTCTGGTGTCAAGTCTGATTTTGGAAAACAAAAAAAAATCCAAAATCAGACAGAGTGTTGACACCAGAGAGGCTAAGACCGCATTGACTCAGTGCGGTATTCAGCCTCTCTGGTGTCAAGTCTGATTTTGGAAAAAAAAAAAAAAATCCAAAATCAGACAGAGTGTTGACACCAGAGAGGCTAAGACCGCATTGACTCAGTGCAGTATTCAGCCTCTCTGGTGTCAAGTCTGATTTTGGAAAAAAAAAAAAAAATCCAAAATCAGACAGAGTGTTGAGACCAGAGAGGCTAAGACCGCATTGACTCAGTGCGGTATTCAGCCTCTCTGGTGTCAAGTCTGATTTTGGAGAAAAAAAAAAAAAAATCCAAAATCAGACAGAGTGTTGACACCAGAGAGGCTAAGACCGCATTGACTCAGTGCGGTATTCAGCCTCTCTGGTGTCAAGTCTGATTTTGGAAAAAAAAAAAAAATCCAAAATCAGACAGAGTGTTGACACCAGAGAGGCTAAGACCGCATTGACTCAGTGCAGTATTCAGCCTCTCTGGTGTCAAGACTGATTTTGGGAAAAAAAAAAAAATCAAAAATCAGACAGAGTGTTGAGACCAGAGAGCCTAAGACCGCATTGACTCAGTGCGGTATTCAGCCTCTCTGGTGTCAATACTCTGATTTTGGGGGAAAAAAAAAAAAAAAAAAATGAGACAGAGTGTTGAGACCAGAGAGGCTAAAACCGCATTGACTCAGTGCGGTATTCAGCCTCTCTGGTGTCAAGTCTGATTTTGAAAAAAAAAAAAAAAATCCAAAATCAGACAGAGTGCTGAGACCAGAGAGGCTAAGACCGCATTGACTCAGTGCGGTATTCAGCCTCTCTGGTGTCAAGTCTGATTTTGGAAAAAAAAAAAAAAATCCAAAATCAGACAGAGTGTTGACACCAGAGAGGCTAAGACCGCATTGACTCAGTGCGGTATTCAGCCTCTCTGGTGTCAAGTCTGATTTTGGAAAAAAAAAAAAAATCCAAAATCAGACAGAGTGTTGAGACCAGAGAGGCTAAGACCGCATTGACTCAGTGCGGTATTCAGCCTCTCTGGTGTCAAGTCTGATTTTGGAAAAAAAAAAAAAAAAAATCAAAAATCAGACAGAGTGTTGACACCAGAGAGGCTAAGACCGCATTGACTCAGTGCGGTATTCAGCCTCTCTGGTGTCAAGTCTGATTTTGGAAAAAAAAAGAAAAGAAAATCCAAATTCAGACAGAGTGTTGACACCAGAGAGGCTAAGACCGCATTGACTCAGGGCGGTATTCAGCCTCTCTGGTGTCAAGTCTGATTTTGGAAAAAAAAAAAAAAAATCCAAAATCAGACAGAGTGTTGACACCAGAGAGGCTAAGACCGCATTGACTCAGTGCGGTATTCAGCCTCTCTGGTGTCAAGTCTGATTTTGGAAAAAAAAAAAAAAAAAAATCCAAAATCAGACAGAGTGTTGAGACCAGAGAGGCTAAGACCGCATTGACTCAGTGCGGTATTCAGCCTCTCTGGTGTCAAGTCTGATTTTGGAAAAAAAAAAAAAATCCAAAATCAGACAGAGTGTTGACACCAGAGAGGCTAAGACCGCATTGACTCAGTGCGGTATTCAGCCTCTCTGGTGTCAAGTCTGATTTTGGAAAAAAAAAAAAAATCCAAAATCAGACAGAGTGTTGACACCAGAGAGGCTAAGACCGCATTGACTCAGTGCGGTATTCAGCCTCTCTGGTGTCAAGTCTGATTTTAGAAAAAAAAAAAAAATCCAAAATCAGACAGAGTGTTGAGACCAGAGAGGCTAAGACCGCATTGACTCAGTGCGGTATTCAGCCTCTCTGGTGTCAAGTCTGATTTTGGAGAAAAAAAAAAAAAAATCCAAAATCAGACAGAGTGTTGACACCAGAGAGGCTAAGACCGCATTGACTCAGTGCGGTATTCAGCCTCTCTGGTGTCAAGTCTGATTTTGGAAAAAAAAAAAAAAATCCAAAATCAGACAGAGTGTTGACACCAGAGAGGCTAAGACCGCATTGACTCAGTGCGGTATTCAGCCTCTCTGGTGTCATGTCTGATTTTGGAAAAAAAAAAAAAAATCCAAAATCAGACAGAGTGTTGAGACCAGAGAGGCTAAGACCGCATTGACTCAGTGCGGTATTCAGCCTCTCTGGTGTCAAGTCTGATTTTGGAAAAAAAAAAAAAATCCAAAATCAGACAGAGTGTTGACACCAGAGAGGCTAAGACCGCATTGACTCAGTGCGGTATTCAGCCTCTCTGGTGTCAAGTCTGATTTTGGAGAAAAAAAAAAAAAAATCCAAAATCAGACAGAGTGTTGACACCAGAGAGGCTAAGACCGCATTGACTCAGTGCGGTATTCAGCCTCTCTGGTGTCAAGTCTGATTTTCGAAAAAAAAAAAAAATCCAAAATCAGACAGAGTGTTGACACCAGAGAGGCTAAGACCGCATTGACTCAGTGCGGTATTCAGCCTCTCTGGTGTCAAGTCTGATTTTGGAAAAAAAAAAAAAATCCAAAATCAGACAGAGTGTTGACACCAGAGAGGCTAAGACCGCATTGACTCAGTGCGGTATTCAGCCTCTCTGGTGTCAAGTCTGATTTTAGAAAAAAAAAAAAAAATCCAAAATCAGACAGAGTGTTGAGACCAGAGAGGCTAAGACCGCATTGACTCAGTGCGGTATTCAGCCTCTCTGGTGTCAAGTCTGATTTGGAGAAAAAAAAAAAAAAATCCAAAATCAGACAGAGTGTTGACACCAGAGAGGCTAAGACCGCATTGACTCAGTGCGGTATTCAGCCTCTCTGGTGTCAAGTCTGATTTTGGAAAAAAAAAAAAAATCCAAAATCAGACAGAGTGTTGACACCAGAGAGGCTAAGACCGCATTGACTCAGTGCGGTATTCAGCCTCTCTGGTGTCAAGTCTGATTTTGGAAAAAAAAAAAAAAAATCCAAAATCAGACAGAGTGTTGAGACCAGAGAGGCTAAGACCGCATTGACTCAGTGCGGTATTCAGCCTCTCTGGTGTCAAGTCTGAATTTGGAGAAAAAAAAAAAAAAATCCAAAATCAGACAGAGTGTTGAGACCAGAGAGGCTAAGACCGCATTGACTCAGTGCGGTATTCAGCCTCTCTGGTGTCAAGTCTGATTTTGGAAAAAAAAAAAAATCCAAAATCAGACAGAGTGTTGACACCAGAGAGGCTAAGACCGCATTGACTCAGTGCGGTATTCAGCCTCTCTGGTGTCAAGTCTGATTTTGGAGAAAAAAAAAAAAAATCCAAAATCAGACAGAGTGTTGACACCAGAGAGGCTAAGACCGCATTGACTCAGTGCGGTATTCAGCCTCTCTGGTGTCAAGTCTGATTTTGGAAAAAAAAAAAAAAATCCAAATCAGACAGAGTGTTGAGACCAGAGAGGCTAAGACCGCATTGACTCAGTGCGGTATTCAGCCTCTCTGGTGTCAAGTCTGATTTTGGAGAAAAAAAATAAATAATCCAAAATCAGACAGAGTGTTGACACCAGAGAGGCTAAGACCGCATTGACTCAGTGCGGTATTCAGCCTCTCTGGTGTCAAGTCTGATTTTGGAAAAAAAAAAAAAAATCCAAAATCAGACAGAGTGTTGACACCAGAGAGGCTAAGACCGCATTGACTCAGTGCGGTATTCAGCCTCTCTGGTGTCAAGTCTGATTTTGGAGAAAAAAAAAAAAAATCCAAAATCAGACAGAGTGTTGACACCAGAGAGGCTAAGACCGCATTGACTCAGTGCGGTATTCAGCCTCTCTGGTGTCAAGTCTGATTTTGGAAAAAAAAAAAAAATCCAAATCAGACAGAGTGTTGACACCAGAGAGGCTAAGACCGCATTGACTCAGTGCGGTATTCAGCCTCTCTCGTGTCAAGTCTGATTTGGAAAAGAAAAAAAAATCCAAATCAGACAGAGTGTTGAGACCAGAGAGGCTAAGACCGCATTGACTCAGTGCGGTATTCAGCCTCTCTGGTGTCAAGTCTGATTTTGGAGAAAAAGAAAAAAAAATCCAAAATCAGACAGAGTGTTGACACCAGAGAGGCTAAGACCGCATTGACTCAGTGCGGTATTCAGCCTCTCTGGTGTCAAGTCTGATTTTGGAAAAAAAAAAAAAAATCCAAAATCAGACAGAGTGTTGACACCAGAGAGGCTAAGACCGCATTGACTCAGTGCGGTATTCAGCCTCTCTGGTGTCAAGTCTGATTTTGGAAAAAAAAGAAAAATCCAAAATCAGACAGAGTGTTGACACCAGAGAGGCTAAGACCGCATTGACTCAGTGCGGTATTCAGCCTCTCTGGTGTCAAGTCTGATTTTGGAAAAAAAAAAAAAAATCCAAAATCAGACAGAGTGTTGAGACCAGAGAGGCTAAGACCGCATTGACTCAGTGCGGTATTCAGCCTCTCTGGTGTCAAGTCTGATTTTGGAGAAAAAAAAAAAAAAATCCAAAATCAGACAGAGTGTTGACACCAGAGAGGCTAAGACCGCATTGACTCAGTGCGGTATTCAGCCTCTCTGGTGTCAAGTCTGATTTTGGGGGGAAAAAAAAAAAATCCAAAATCAGACAGAGTGTTGAGACCAGAGAGGCTAAGACCGCATTGACTCAGTGCGGTATTCAGCCTCTCTGGTGTCAAGTCTGATTTTGGAAAAAAAAATAAAAAAATCCAAAATCAGACAGAGTGCTGAGACCAGAGAGGCTAAGACCGCATTGACTCAGTGCGGTATTCAGCCTCTCTGGTGTCAAGTCTGATTTTGGAAAAAAAAAAAAAAAAAATCCAAATCAGACAGAGTGTTGACACCAGAGAGGCTAAGACCGCATTGACTCAGTGCGGTATTCAGCCTCTCTGGTGTCAAGTCTGATTTTGGGAAAAAAAAAAAAAAAAAATCCAAAATCAGACAGAGTGTTGAGACCAGAGAGGCTAAGACCGCATTGACTCAGTGCGGTATTCAGCCTCTCTGGTGTCAAGTCTGATTTTGGAAAAAAAAAAAAAAAAAAAATCCAAAATCAGACAGAGTGTTGACACCAGAGAGGCTAAGACCGCATTGACTCAGTGCGGTATTCAGCCTCTTTGGTGTCAAGTCTGATTTTGGAAAAAAAAAAAAAAAAAAAATCCAAATTCAGACAGAGTGTTGACACCAGAGAGGCTAAGACCGCATTGACTCAGGGCGGTA